>NC_057805.1:467815336-468115336 GCF_018294505.1 Triticum aestivum | reverse complement strand
GGAGGCCAGAAGCGTAGTCTTCGACAGGACTAGCTATCCCCCTCTTATTCTGGCATTCTGCAGTTCAGTCCATCGATATTGCCTCTTTACACATATACCCATGCATATGTAGTGTAGCTCCTTGCTTGCGAGTACTTTGGATGAGTACTCACGGTTGCTTTTCTCCCTCTTTTCCCCCTTTCCATTCTACCTGGTTGTCGCAACCAGATGCTGGAGCCCAGGAGCCAGACGCCACCGTCGACGACGACTCTTACTACACCAGAGGTGCCTACTACTACGTGCAGGCCGCTGACGACGACCAGGAGTAGTTTAGGAGGATCCCAGGCAGGAGGCCTGTGCCTCTTTTGATCTGTATCCCAGTTTGTGCTAGCCTTCTTAAGGCAAACTTGTTTAACTTATGTCTGTACTCAAATATTGTTGCTTCCGTTGACTTGTATATGATCGAGCAATTGTATTCGAGCCCTCGAGGCCCCTGGCTTGTATTATGATGCTTGTATGACTTATTTTATTTTTAGAGTTGTGTTGTGATATCTTCCCGTGAGTCCCTGATCTTGATCGTACACGTTTGCGTGTATGATTAGTGTACGACTGAATCGGGGGCGTCACAGTGCTGCAGATCCTGCCTCCCGCCCCTGGTTCTGATGCTGTCCCACCAGGCGCTCCGGCCACGCTGGATCTCAATCTGGATATGTGGGGGTCGGACCTGCCTCTGGTGGAGAATGACGTGCTCGCCCCCAGTCCGGTGGCCGCTCCAGTGGAGGTGGCACCGCCTGCTGCCTCGTCCCCGCGGCGCAGCCCGCGCATTCACCAGGCCTACGACGGGTTCCGGTGAGCTCGGTGGAGCGTGCTGCCAAGCGCAAGGCGATGGAGTTTGGCTCCAGCTCCAGCAGCGGCCCCTCCCGGCGCCTGGGCTCCTCCAACCGACGCAAAAAGGCCAGGGCCAAGGCGCCGGCTGTGTCCGGCCTCCTGGAGCTGCCTCTGCTTGCGACCCTGACTCCACTCACCAGGAGCAAGCTCAAGCTGATCGCCCAATGCTGTGACCTCAACGCCTCGGCCATCCTCGACCAAGCCAGGACCCGCGCGGAATCTGCTGCTCTGGGCGAGGCGCCTGCCTCCCCTTCTGTCAGCGCTTCCTCTGCTTCCTCTGTGCGCATCCTCGACACCCCAAATGCATAATTCCTCTGCTGTCAGTTGTGCACGGTGGTTGACGCTTGAGACCGCCGTTTTGCTATCATCTTTGCTTGTTAGTGTTTCATCTTATCTAGTCCAGGGTTTGCTACCGAGTCGTAGTAGTGTGGCTGTTGTCCTTGTAGTGGTTGTGGCTATCTGCTTCAGTCTGTACCGCTCTAATATGTATCGAGTCTGTTTCCTTTCCAACAAGAGATTTCATGCTTGCTTTCTACCCCATGTTTCTTCTAGCTTTCTTATTCTTTGCTTGCTCTTTCTCTCGGGTTGCATGCACAATGTTTCTCTATGAAGATAGTAAGCTGGAATGTCCGCGGCCTCAGTGACGACGATAAGTGTTCGCTCGTCCATGATGCCATAACTTCTTGCTGTCCTAGTGTCATATGCTTGCAGGAAATGAAGCTAGCCTCCCTCACTCCGTTCAAGCTGAGATCATTCCTCCCCATGAAATTCACAGATCACGCTGTTACTCTGTCTGAAGGCACCTCTGGAGGAATCCTGGTGGCATGGGACTCCTCAAGTGTTTCTGGGCAAGTTGTTGCTGAGCACAGATACCATGTTACGGTCAAGTTGGGTTCTACCGAAACTAACTGCTAGTTCTTGCTCACTGCTATGTATGCACCCTGCCTAAGCACCGAGCGGTCTGCGTTTTTTGAGGCAGTTTCTGAAGTGGCAGCCAATTCCGACACACCATGGGCCGTTTTGGGAGACTTCAACACGTACAGATTCTCACACGAGAAATCAAGGGGCCGGATTTGTTGGACTACTATGGAACATTTCAATTCTTGGATCAGAGAGCATGGCCTGGACGACATCCCAATTGAGAGCAAGTTGTTTACCTGGTCCAACAAGCGAAGCTCACCAACTTTGGTTCGTCTAGATCGTGCTCTTGTTAATGTTGCCTGGGGTCTAAGCTTTATGCAGACTGCAGCCTCTTGCCCGCCCTCTATTATTTCGGATCATGCTCCGATCCTGCTTCAGTTCTCTGCTGACACTCCCAAGAGCAAGCTCTTTCGCATGGAAAAACATTGGTTGGAAATGGAAGAATCAAGAGAGCTCATCATCAGTTGCTGGAATAGAGGGCTCAGACACATCTCCTCCCCTGCTACCCTCATCAACTTTAAGATGAGGCGGCTGCGGGCCGCCCTACGACAATGGAATCGACGCAAAACTTGTCTTCATGTGCTGATTGAAAACAACAAACATGTTGTTTGCTTCCTCAATGCTGTGGAGGAGAGGAGGCAACTGTCTTGTTTGGAAACTGTGCTCAGGGAAGTCGGTTCAACCAAGACAGAGCAGTTGATATTATGGCAAACCGCGATTTGGCGTCGCAGGGCCAAAGTGAGGTGGTGTGTATCCGGGGACGAAAATTGCAAGTTTTTTCACACAGCGGCCAACTGCCAAGCCCGTCGTAATAAGGTTAAAGTCCTAATCCACAATGGGGTCGAGCACTACCAGAACAGCCAGAAGCTTGGCATTGCAACCGAGTATTTTTCTGCGATTCTGGGACAGCCGACTGTTTCTTTGCCAACAGTGCAACTCAGCTCCTTGTACACGCCTATGGATCTTTCTGGGCTTGCAGTTCCTTTCTCCTGGGCTGAGATTGTTGAGGCTATCAACAAAGCTCCAAATAATAGGAGCCCAGGACCAGACGGATTTACCAATGAGTTCTACAAGGTTTTCAAACATCTCCTTAAGGATGACCTAATCAGATTCTTTGAAGACCTGCACAGTAACAATGTCAACCTTGATGGTATCAACACTGCCTACATCACTTTGCTGCCCAAAAAGGACGTGCCCTTGGAAATTAAGGACTACAAACCCATCTCATTGGTTCATAGCACGCCCAAGCTAGCTTCCAAGGTCATGGCAAATCGTCTACAGCGGCAGATCCCGGCCTTAGCGCATTCTCTGCAGTCTGGCTTTCTGAAAGGTTGCTCGATTGTTGAGAACTTTGCTGGCTGCTGAACTAATACAGTGTGCTCACAAAAGAAAGCTGCCAGTCATCGCTCTGAAGCTGGACTTCCATAAGGCCTTCGATAGTGTCAGTTGGGACTGCCTGAAGCTAGTCATGGAAGCAAGGGGTTTTGCCCAACCCTGGAGACAGTGGGTCTCCAATCTCCTCTCTTTCGGACGCTCAAGGGTGATGATCAAAGGCGAGATGCCCCCCCAATTCTTGCTAAGTGTGGCTTCCGGCAGGGTGACTCTCTGTCACCATATCTCTTCATCCTGGTTGCAGATGTCTTACAAAGGCTGTGTTGTTTGTACTATCAAAACAAGACCCTGCAACACCCGCTTGGCACTGATCGTTTCTTCTCGGTGCTGCAGTACGCGGACGATACGTTGATCATCTTCAAGGGGGATCTCGAGCAGGCCACGATCATCAAGGACATCCTGACCTCCTTTTCGGCCTTCTCAGGTTTAACCATCAATTTTCACAAGAGCACGTTAGTGCCTGGCTCTGTGGATGCGACTGTGGCCTCTGAGATCGCCCATTTACTTGGCTGTCCTGTCTCCTCCACCCCATGCACATATCTTGGACTGTCTCTGTCACTGAATAAGATAACTCATGGGATGTTGATGCCAGTTATTCACAAAGTTGACCGTAGGCTCTCGGGCTGGTTGGCCACTTTCTTATCTCTTGGAGGGAGGCTCACACTCGTCAACTCTATGCTCGCCGGCATACCTAGCTACTTCATGTCCTGCTTCCCATGGCCTAAGGAGCCACTTAGCTCTTTGGAAAGCCTGCTGCGTGCTTTTCTTTGGCAGGGTAAGAACAGAGTCAAGGGGGGGGGGGCAGTGCCTTGTAGCTTGGGACAAGGTTATGCTACACCAACAAAATGGAGGCCTGGGGGTGAGAAATCTGCAAGCCCATAACCAGGCAATGCTATGCAAGTTCCTCTCCAAGATCCTGCAGCACTCTGACATTCTTTGCTACCAGTGGTTCGCTCTGCAGTATTGCCAGACAGCTATACCTCTTGGGGCTTCCAGCAGAGATACTGCCATGTGGCGTGGTTTCAAGGATTATATCCCCATGGTCGTAAACTCCTCACGCTGCGCTCTGGGCTCGGGCAAGCTCATTTCCTTCTGGCATGATCATTGGGTCGAAGCAGGCAGGCTCTTCTTGCTGCTACCTGTTCTGTACTCCTTTGCCAGGAACCGCTGCTGCTCGGTTAGTTCGCAGTTCTCGGACGGTGCTTGGTCAGTACAACTCCACCCCAATCTCTCCCACTCTGCTGAGCGCGAGCTACTGCTGCTGCAACAACTTATTGCTTCTCTGGCTCCCGACGGATCGTGCAAAGACAGGCGTACTCCCTCTGTTTTTGACAAGCAAATCAGCACGGGCTACTTCTACCGTCTGCTAACCTTCCGTGGTGTTTCTTGTACCTTCCATGATTGGGTCTGGGATGCGTTGATCCCCTTGAAGCACAAAACCTTCCTCTGATTAGATTTTTGGGGCCGTCTAAACACCAGAGACAACATGACCAAGAAGCATTGGACGGCCGTTGCTGCAAGCTCTGGTTGTGATCTATGCCCAGCAGTGGAATCGGTTCATCATATAATGCTGCACTGCAGGGCGGCGTCTGCACTATGGCATCACCTGCGCTTGGCATCGTTGGCTGACAGGTCCTCCTTCGCCCAACAAGCAGCTGATCATCTCCAGTTCAAGCGCAAATGGAACGTGGCTTTTGCTGCATGTGCCGTCACTCTCTGGCATGCACGAAACAATCGTGTTTTCAACTCACGTTCATGGACATACTCTTATGTAAGATATTATGCTGCAGACTTGATCCGCCTTTGCTGCTGCAGGACCAAGAAGCCACAAGATAAGGAGGACCTCATGTTTTGGGGCAATCTTGTAGCAACATAGTCACATAGTTTCCTCCTGTTGTTTCTCTCCTACCCGCCTCTACCCATCTCTTCTATCAGCTCTTGTTGGGTTTGCACTAAAGTGCACCCCACAAGCTTCATGTAACCGTCCGTTGTTCCTGAGGCTACGGCCTGTTTTGAAGTATAAAGGAGGCCTGGAGCCCCTTTCTTTTTCAAAAAAAAAATCGCACTGTTTAAATGTTGCCGGCCGGGCTTGGGCTTTGAATTTCCACTCGAGGACTTTTCAAGCCAGGTCTGACCCGGGGTATGATGAGGTCTAGAGCGCCTAACAATTTTATTATTGCGAACCAACCTGTAGTTGGATTATTAGATGGACAGTGGTATCCTCGGCCCACCAGGGTTCAAATCCTAATGCTCGTATTTCTCCTGGATTTATTTCAGGATTTCCGGCAACACACATTCAATGAGAGGAGACGTTTCCGTCGACTACGAGACGTCTACGGTGACTTTGTAAAATCTCAAGACGATATGCCGATAAAAAAACAATTTTATTACTTTTTTGAAAAATGTTTATGGCAAAGCTGAACCGTGCGTGAACACCAAGCTGTTAACTTTGACCCTTGGCCACATGTTTGTTTGTTCAACAAAGCTGTATGTATCCCCATCGTCCTTGGCTGGCTCCTCCGGTCTTATCAAGAAAAGAAAAGAAAAACAGTAGACTACAAAGCTTAAGCACTTGCTTAAATGAAGAGAAGGCCCCACTTGAGCAGCCACTTGACAATACAGCCTTTCCCACAAACTCGGGGGCGCCCAAAGGAGGTTTCGGGAAGGAGCGTGGGAAGACGGCAGATGCGGGGCACCTCTCCGCGTCCGAGCCGAGCCGAGCTGAGCTGTCCCCGTGGACGGCGACGCGGCCAGCCGGCCTTATCGCATCCGCCCCCCATTCCCGCGATTTCGGGAGCCACCATTCCTCTCCCCCTACTTAACAGCGCCTCCACCCCACCCAACTCAACACGCAAAGCAGAGTCCATTCCACTAGTCGAGAGAAAATCAAGAGCAGCGACCAGAGCTAGGGGGGAAAAGCAGAGGCAAAGCATCGAAAGAAGAGAAAGAGAGCGAGGATGTGTGGCGGAGCGATCCTCGCCGAGCTCATCCCGGGCGCGCCGGCTCGCCGCGCCGCGTCCGGCCACGGCCACGTCTGGCCCGGCAAGGGCGCCAAGCAGACAAAGGCCGCGGCGGCCGACGACTTCGAGGCCGCGTTCCGGGAGTTCAACGAGGACTCTGATGAGGAGGACGTGGTGATGGTGGTGGAGCGGCAGGAGGAGGTGGCCGAGAGCAAGCCCTTCGTGTTCGCCGCTTCGCCCAAGAAGAAGCAGCAGCAGCAGCAGGAGGAGGAGGAGGAGCAGGCGGCGCCCGCCCGCCGCAGGAAGCCGGCGCAGTACCGGGGCGTGCGGCGCCGGCCGTGGGGCAAGTGGGCCGCCGAGATCCGCGACCCTGTCAAGGGCGTCCGCGTCTGGCTCGGCACCTTCCCCTCCGCCGACGCCGCCGCGCTCGCCTACGACGAGGCCGCGCGCGCCATCCGCGGGCCCAGGGCCAAGCTCAACTTCCCTTCCTCCTCCGCCGTCGCCGCCGCGGCCCCGGGAGCACGCAAGCGAGGCCGCGCCGGCGCCGACGCGGCCCCCGCTGCCAAGCCAGCGCAGGTCATCACCCTCGTCGACGAAGAGGAGGAGCACGCGTCGTCCTTGTTCGTCAAGCACGAGGCCGACGCGAGCGAGGGCTCCGAGTCCAGCGGCGCCCTCCCCGACTTCTCGTGGCAGGGCGTGTCGGCGTTCGACGAGGCCCCGGCGTACCCCGCCCCGGAGCCCGAGACCGAGCAGCTCGCGAAGCGGGCGAGGACGACGGAGGCCGAGGACGCCGACGAGGGCATGTCGGCCCACCAGGCGTCCGACTGCGACTCCGACGCGCTGTTCGACGCGCTCCTCTTCGCCGACCAGTTCGCCTACTTCAACGGCGGCGCCTACGAGTCCCTCGACAGCCTCTTCAGCGCCGACGCCGTGCAGAGCGGCGCCACCGCCGCGGACGAGGCGGCCCTGGGGCTCTGGACCTTCGACGACGACTGCCTCGTCGACGAGTGCAGCCTGTCGTTCTAGATCTTCTTGTTCCGCGTGCGTCCGTTCATGTCATGCGATGCGGTGGTGTAAATAGAGTAGCTTGCCTTGTGAAATCTGTGTAAGAGTTTGACATCGTTGTGAAAGATTTTGCCTACGCCTTCGATGCAAAAGCTCGATGACTTCGGTTGCTGAAATGTTCTTCAAAGAACTCTTCTTTCTCTGCGGTTGCTATGCCGCCATCCAACGAAATGTTCAAATTCACGGATCCATCAGGCAGCAAGTTGCTTGCAGCGGATTGGGTTCCAGAAGAAAAGCAAATGGGATCAACAAAAGTTGCAGGTTTATCCCTGCCCTCCATTAACTTGAGCATCGCGCTCGGATCTCCTCCGTGCCGTGCCATATCGCAGTGTTGTGACAGGACCGGAGCCAATCCAACAAGAGCACATGTCGTGCAGCTCGTGTTGGTCATTGTCACTTTGTCATGGACACATGGACTGAGGCGAAGACAGGAGCAGTGCTTTTGGTTGATCCGGGATGAGCAGTTGGCTGGTGAAGTTTATCTTGCTTGCCAGACAAGAAATTCATGTGACTCTTTTTCATAAACAATATTTGTAGCTATAAGTAAACCGTGGTAATCACTGCGTTAGAGCATCTCTAGTCCTTTCCCTGTGATGCTTTAATCCCCTATACAATATGTTTTGGCCTCCTCCAATACATTAGTGTTTAGCTGAGGTGTTAAGTGATTGAAAAACTTAGCAATTAAGCTGCTCAATGCATAGGGGCTTAGTTTTTTAGATAAACTTTCTTCGTTTAATTGTTTAGCAACAAAACATCTTTGTGCATTGGTTGATAGGAATTTTGGAGTCGCTTGACATCCGTTTCTTTTTTAGGTCACCAAATTGTTCGCTCCTCAATTGCTTTGCCATATCAGTTTTTTTTGCCTATATGGTATTCTTAGCACATGTACACCATGAAGCACTAAAAAGCGCTAGAGAATTAACGTTCAAAGTCCTTCACTCATATCTTTAGTGCCAAAAATATAGCTTTTCATCACCGAAAACATATCTGACTAATTTTGCTTGAAAAGAGCAACTCTCAGTAAAAAAAAATAGAGGTAGCTCCTCACCCACATTCATGGTGTGGCGGCCGACGCACCACCCGATTCGTCGCCACTGGGCTATAAAAGCCGGTGTGCCCCCCCCCAAACCCTACTCCACTATCACCCTTACGCATTCATCTTCTTCCTCGATCAAATCACGCTACCGCTGCCCTGGCCGCGAGCTCGAGCTCCACCACCGTAGTCGAGTTCCACCTCCACCCTGTCTGCGAGATGCCGAGATCGACTGCATCCATCGCCGCCGCCTCCCGCGATCTCCGCCGGCTCCCCGCCCATGAGGTCCATCACAACCATCATTGTCGAAATGCCGCATCACTTGTTCGCGCAGTTCTCGGCATACATAGTCGATACACGAATGAATCAATCGCCCCGCCTTGTTGCGCTCGTTTATCTCCTTCTTGTTCATAAACCACTTCTTGCTTTCATCATCCATGAGGCTAGTATCCCGCAACATGATATTCGCAAGCCTCACCCTCTCCTTCTCAATCTCAATTGTCTCAAAATTTTCGTCTTCTCAAGCTCCATTTTCAACAATCTCTCCTGCTTCTCCATGTCTATTCTCTTCTCTCTATGGTCATACTCTTCAGGAACCTCTCTTGGTCAAACTCCATCCTCTCCGTCTGTACATCCAAGAAGATTTTGTGCCTCTCCTCCTTCTCCTCCATTTTTTTTCAATGTTCCCCCCTTGTTGGGAAAGTTGTCCGTCCATGTGACAGATATTTTGCTTGTCGTGCCCTCATGCATGAGCCTATCCTTCTCGCACCTCCTCCTCATGACGTGTCTATTCCTCTTTTGCAAGGTCACATGTCCATCCGCCCCTCCACTTGTATCATCGTTGTCATCCAATCCAATGGATTGGTGAGATATCGTGCCATCATTGTTCTTCATCCTCTTGGTGGGGTTCTTGAGATCTTAAAAGAGGGTGCACCACTTCAGTTTCCCATTCAATTTCACCCAACAATGGGACATAGTGAACGGCCTTCTCTAAACTTGATGGCACAAAGTGGTGGCCAACCCCATCTAGTAAACAAGAATCACTCAACATAATGCAAGAAACAAAACAAGCAATAAAAATGATGACCATGTGAAGCAAGCAAAACTTACATGGCTATGGATTTCAATGTCACTTTTGTGACTCTTCACCACTTCTGCATAGAAACCGCAAAAGTTGTTCAAACTCTTGGATGGCGGCCCACCTATGTTGAAGAGAGCCCTCATTGCAGGTGTGGATTGGATGCAGATCCACGTAGTACTTGTGTTCATGGTATCACCCATCTCAAAAAGTCCTAAAGATATATCACAATGAAACTAACATCCTAAAATTGATCTGATAGATGCAGATGAGGCAAGAAAAACCCTACATATTCTAGTCAGGACTTTCCTTGAATAGTTAGTGGGCATGTTTGACGACGAACATTCCCAATGTTGTCCACCTCCGATGGAGTTGCGGTGAGTCGACACCGTGTTCGGGGAGGCGTCCTCTTTCCTGCATGAAGCCATCCCGACGGCGTAAGGCCCCGACCAAACCCACCAGTTCACCCATCGGTTCCTAGCCGTCACCTGGCTACCACCTAGGATCTAGACTGGCCTCAGAGACCAAGTGTAGTCTTTCTTGCACACTTTGTCTTCACTCATGCGCACACGGGATCAACTTCCTAGTCAGTCACGCATCCTGAAATTGCTCTATGCCAAGCACACTTAACTTTGAGGTTCCTTGCGAATGGGCTCCCGAAAAAGATGACGTTCCTTGTTGATACGAGTAATCTATCATCCCTATTAAGTCAGGATGTCACATACACTCCTACTCGAAGGAACCGACATCCTCATTGGCGCAGTACAAATGTTCCGTCTTGGTACATGATGTTCGTCTAGCCCCGCACATGTCCCATGTCGTGTGCCACGACATGTCATTCCGAAGGTGCAATGACAGCGAGGTATAAGTCGCCTCTCTCGAAACTGGCTTGCGGCCCACTATATTAATATAGCAAACACCCGATACATCCGACAATAGGTGCTGGGGCGAAAGCAGCACAATCACGCTCAAAAGAAAAGAAACAGAAAATACAAAAGGAATAAATGTCGACAACGGCAAATCGACAAAAAAGAAGAAGTCTCGTGACCGTTGCGCCCACCGGAGATCTCCCACCAAGCTCCTAGACTCTGAAGCGCTGGTACCAATCAACACCTCCCAGAAGGGACGCGACGATGATGACGCTGCTGCCAAGGGTTTCCCCCAGTACGCGGCGAGGAGAAAGGAAGGGTAGCACCCGACGCCCTCCAGGAAGGTCTGGCGGCACCCTCAGGCGCCACCGCATCGGTGTCAGACAGACCGACATGGATTTCTCCCCAATCCCAACCATCACCTCGGGCGTTCCGGAGCACGCGACCATATCGTCCACCACCCTGCGCTAGCACGGTCTTGAAGCCTCCCATCTCACCACGACACCGAGAAGTGGGGCCTACACGACAAAGAAGAAGAGCCAGGACTAGGGGCAGCAGCATCGTCGGCACGCGGGAGGGCCTGACCTACACCGTCAAAGACGGTAACCGACCGGACGCAACAGCAGGAGCATACCAGGCCCGCGGGCCCACCCGACCCCTGAAATGCCCGTAAAGCTCCCGTCGTCGCGTTGTAGAAGGCACGCCGTCGACATCGCCGCCCCCATCTGACTGGTCCTCCTCATTACCGCGCAGTAGGCAGCGAGGCCACGCCGTAGCTGTCCAGCTAGGACCCAGATGGGCCCCTAAGGGCCCATATATGAGCCGAAGGCGCGCCGCCAGCCACCAGGCCACCCCGCCTCCAAGGAGCAGCACCACCACGTCGCCTGCCGCCGGCCACTGCCTCCAGGTCGCCGAACCACTGCTAACCCCTGCCTCGGGAAGGAGGGCCGTGTGCAAGTGTTGGGGAACGTAGTAATTTCAAAAAAATCCTACGCACACGCAGGATCATGGTGATGCATAGCAACGAGAGGGGAGAGTGTTGTCCACGTACCCTCGTAGACCGAAAGCGGAAGCGTTAGCACAACGCGGTTGATGTAGTCGTACGTCTTCCGATCCGATCGATCCAAGTACCGAACGTACGGCACCTCCGAGTTCAGCACACGTTCAGCTCGATGACGTCCCGCGAACTCCGATCCAGCAGAGCTTCACGGGAGAATTCCGTCAGCACGACGGCGTGGTGACGGTGATGATGATGCTACCGACGCAGGGCTTCGCCTAAGCACCGCTACGATATGATCGAGGTGGAATATGGTGCAGGGGGACACCGCACACGGCTAAGAGATCAAGAGATCAATTGTTGTGTCTAGAGGTGCCCCCTGCCCCCGTATATAAAGGACCAGGGGGGAGGAGGCGGACGGCCAGGGGAGGGCGCGCCAGGGAGGAGTCCTACTCCCACCGGGAGTAGGACTCCCTCTTTTCCTAGTTGGAGTAGGAGGGGGAAAGGAAGGGAAGGAGAGAGGGGGAAGGAAAGGGGGCACCAGCCCTAGCCGCCCTTCCTCTTCTCCACTAAGGCCCATCTTGGCCCATTAAACTCCCCGGGGGGTTCCGGTAACCCCCCGGTACTCCGATATATGTCCGAAACTCCCCGAAACCGTTCCGGTGTCTGAACATAGTCGTCCAATATATCGATCTTTACGTCTCGACCATTTCGAGACTCCTCGTCATGTCCGTGATCACATCCGGGACTCCGAACAACCTTCGGTACATCAAAACACAAAAAGTCATAATACAATCGTCACCGAAACTTTAAGCGTGCGGACCCTACGGGTTCGAGAACAATGTAGATATGACCGAGACACGTCTCCGGTCAATAACCAATAGCGCAACCTGGATGCTCATATTGGCTCCTACATATTCTACAAAGATCTTTATCGGTCAAAACCGCATAACAACATACGTTTTTCCCTTTGTCATCGGTATGTTACTTGCCCGAGATTCGATCGTCGGTATCTCAATACCTAGTTCGATCTCGTTACCGGCAAGTCTCTTTACTCGTTCCGTAATACATCATCGCGCAACTAACTCATTAGTTACATTGCTTGCAAGGCTTATAGTGATGTGCATTACCGAGTGGGCCCAGAGATACCTCTCCGACAATCGGACTGACAAATCCTAATCTCGAAATACGCCAACCCAACAAGTACCTTCGGAGACACCTGTAGAGCACCTTTATAATCACCCAGTTACGTTGTGACGTTTGGTAGCACACAAAGTGTTCCTCCGGTAAACGGGAGTTGCATAATCTCATAGTCATAGGAACATGTATAAGTCATGAAGAAAGCAATAGCAACATACTAAACGATCAAGTGCTAAGCTAACGGAATGGGTCAAGTCAATCACATCATTCTCCTAATGATGTGATCCCGTTAATCAAATGACAACTCATGTCTATGGCCAGGAAACATAACCATCTTTGATTATCGAGCTAGTCAAGTAGAGGCATACTAGTGACACTTTGTTTGTCTATGTATCCACACATGTATCATGTTTCCGGTTAATACAATTCTAGCATGAATAATAAACATTTATCATGATATAAGGAAATAAATAATAACTTTATTATTGCCTCTAGGGCATATTTCCTTCAATCTCCCACTTGCACTAGAGTCAATAATCTAGATTACACAGTAATGATTCTAACACCCATGGAGCCTTGGTGCTGATCATGTTTTGCTCGTGGAAGAGGCTTAGTCAACGGGTCTGCAACATTCAGATCCGTATGTATCTTGCAAATCTCTATGTCTCCCACCTAGACTTGGTCTTGGATGGAATTGAAGTGTTTTTTGATGTGCTTGGTCCTCTTGTGAAATCTGGATTCCTTTGCCAAGCCAATTGCACCAGTATTGTCACACAAGATTTTCATTGGACCCGATGCACTAGGTATGACACCTAGATCGGATATGAACTCCTTCATCTAGACTCCTTCATTTGCTGCTTCCGAAGCAGCTATGTACTCCGCTTCACACGTAGATCCCGCCACGACGTTTTGTTTAGAACTACACCAACTGACAGCTCCACCATTCAATATAAACACGTATCCGGTTTGCGATTTAGAATCGTCCGGATCAGTGTCAAAGCTTGCATCAACGTAACCATTTACGATGAGCTCTTTGTCACCTCCATAAACGAGAAACATATCCTTAGTCCTTTTGAGGTATTTCAGGATGTTCTTGACCGCTGTCCAGTGATCCACTCCTGGATTACTTTGGTACCTCGTTGCTAAACTTATAGCAAGGCACACATCAGGTCTGGTACACAGCATTGCATACATGATAGAGCCTATGGCTGAAGCATAGGGAACATCTTTCATTTTCTTTCTATCTTCTGCAGTGGTCGGGCATTGAGTCTTACTCAACTTCACACCTTGTAACACAGGCAAGAACCCTTTCTTTGCTTGATCCATTTTGAACTTCTTCAAAACTTTGTCAAGGTATGTGCTTTGTGAAAGTCCAATTAAGCGGCTTGATCTATCTCTATAGACCTTGATGCCCAATATGTAAGCAACTTCACTGAGGTCCTTCATTGAAAAACTCTTATTCAAATATCATTTTATGCTATCCAGAAATTCTATATCATTTCCAATCAACAATATGTCATCCACATATAAGATTAGAAATGCGACAGAGCTCCCACTCACTTTCTTGTAAATATAGGCTTCTCCAAAAGTCTGTATAAAACCATATGCTTTGATCACACTATCAAAGCGTTTATTCCAACTCCGAGAGGCTTGCACCAGTCCATAAATGGATCGCTGGAGCTTGCACACTTTGTTAGCTCCCTTTGGATCAATAAAACCTTCAAGTTGCTTCATATACAACTGTTCTTCTAGAAATCCATTCAGGAATGCAGTCTTTACATCCATTTGCCAAATTTCATAATCATAAAATGTGGCAATTGCTAACATGATTCGGACGGACTTAAGCATCGCTACGGGTGAGAAGGTCTCATCGTAGTCAATCCCTTGAACTTGTCGAAAACCTTTCGCAACAAGTCGAGCTTTATAGACAGTAACATTACCGTCAGTGTCTGTCTTCTTCTTGAAGATCCATTCATTCTCAATTGCTTGCCGATCATCAGGCAAGTCAACCAAAGTCCACACTTTGTTCTCATACATGGATCCCATCTCAGATTTCATGGCCTCAAGCCATTTTGCGGAATCTGGGCTCACCATTGCTTCTTCATAGTTCGTAGGTTCGTCATGGTCTAGTAACATGACCTCCAGAACAGGATTACCGTACCACTGTGGTGCGGATCTCACTCTGGTTGACCTATGAGGTTCGGTAGTAACTTGATCGGAAGCTTCATGATCATCATCATTAGCTTCCTCACTAATTGGTGTAGGTGTCACAGGAACCGGTTTCTGTGATGAACTACATTCCAATAAGGGAGTAGGTACAGTTACCTCATCAAGTTCTACTTTTCTCCCACTCACTTCTTTCGAGAGAAACTCCTTCTCTAGAAAGGATCCATTTTTAGCAACGAATGTTTTGCCTTCGGATCTGTGATAGAAGGTGTACCCAACAGTTTCCTTTGGGTATCCAATGAAGACACATTTCTCCGATTTGGGTTCGAGCTTATCAGGTTGAAGCTTTTTCACATAAGCATCGCAACCCCAAACTTTAAGAAATGACAACTTTGGTTTCTTGCCAAACCACAGTTCATAAGGTGTCCTCTCAACGGATTTTGATGGTTCCCTATTTGACGTGAATGCAGCTGTCTCTAGAGCATAACCCCAAAACGATAGCGGTAAATCAGTAAGAGACATCATAGATCGCACCATATCTAGTAAAGTACGATTACGACGTTCGGACACACCATTACGCTGTGGTGTTCCGGGTGGCATGAGTTGCGAAACTATTCTGCATTGTTTCAAATGTAGACCAAACTCGTAACTCAAATATTCTCCTCCACGATCAGATCGTAGAAAGTTTATTTTCTTGTTACGATGATTTTCAACTTCACTCTGAAATTATTTGAACTTTTCAAATGTTTTAGACTTATGTTTCATTAAGTAGATATACCCATATCTGCTTAAATCATCTCTGAAGGTGAGAAAATAACGATACCCGCTGCGAGCCTCAACATTCATTGGACCACATACATCAGTATGTATGATCTCCAACAAATCGGTTGCTCGCTCCATAGTTCCGGAGAACGGCGTTTTAGTCATCTGGCCCATGAGGCACGGTTCGCAAGTACCAAGTGATTCTTAATCAAGTGATTCCAAAAGTCCATCAGTATGGAGTTTCTTCATGCGCTTTACACCAATATGACCCAAACGGCAGTGCCACAAATAAGTTGCACTATCATTATCAACTCTGCATCTTTTGGCTTCAACATTATGAATATGTGTATCACTACTTTCGAGATTCAAAAATAGACCACTCTTCAAGGGTGCATGACCATAAAAGATATTACTCATATAAATAGAACAACCATTATTCTCAAATTTAAATGAATAACCGTCTCGCATCAAACAAGATCCAGATATAATGTTCATGCTCAACGCTGGCACCAAATAACAATTATTCAGGTCTAAAACTAATCCTGAAGGTAGATGTAGAGGTAGCGTGCCGACGGCGATCACATCGACTTTGGAACCATTTCCCACGCGCATCGTCACCTCGTCCTTAGCCAGTCTTCGCTTAATCCGTAGTCACTGTTTCGAGTTGCAAATATTAGCAACAGAACCAGTATCAAATACCCAGGTGCTACTGCGAGCTCTGGTAAGGTACACATCAATAACATGTATATCACATATACCTTCGTTCACCTTGCCATCCTTCTTATCCGCCAAATACTTGGGGCAGTTCCGCTTCCAGTGACCAGTCTACTTGCAGTAGAAGCACTCAGTCTCAGGCTTAGGTCCAGACTTGGGTTTCTTCTCTTGAGCAGCAACTTGTTTTCTGTTCTTCTTGAAGTTCCCCTTCTTCTTCCCTTTACCCTTTTTCTTGAAACTGGTGGTCTTATTGACCATCAACACTTGATGCTCCTTCTTGATTTCTACCTTCATAGCCTTTAGCATTGCGAAGAGCTCGGGAATTGTCTTATCCATCCCTTGCATATTATAGTTCATCACGAAGCTCTTGTAGCTTGGTGGCAGTGATTGAAGAATTCTGTCAATGACACTATCATCCGGAAGATTAACTCCTAGTTGAATCAAGTGATTGTTATACCCAGACATTTTGAGTATATGCTCACTGACAGAACTATTCTCCTCCATCTTGCAGCTGTAGAACTTATTGGAGACTTCATATCTCTCAATCCGGGCATTTGCTTGAAATATTAACTTCAACTCCTGGAACATCTCATATGCTCCATGACGTTCAAAACATCGTTGAAGCCCCAATTCTAAGCCGTAAAGCATGGCACACTGAACTATCGAGTAGTCATCAGCTTTGCTCTGCCAGACGTTCTTAACGTCGTCAGTTGCATCTGCAGTAGGCCTGGCACCCAGCGGTGCTTCCAGGACGTAATTCTTCTGTGCAGCAATGAGGATAATCCTCAAGTTACGGACCCAGTCCGTGTAATTGTTACCATCATCTTTCAACTTTGCTTTCTCAAGGAACGCATTAAAATTTAACGGAACAACAACACGGGCCATCTATCTACAAACAACATAGATAAGCAAAATACTATCAGGTACTAATATCATGATAAATTTAAGTTCAGTTAATCATATTACTTAAGAACTCCCACTTAGATAGATATCCCTCTGATCATCTAAGTGATCACGTGATCCAAATCAACTAAACCATGTCCGATCATCACGTGAGATGGAGTAGTTTTCAATGGTGAACATCACTATGTTGATCATATCTACTATATGATTCACGCTCGACCTTTCGGTCTCAGTGTTCCGAGGCCATATCTGCATATGCTAGGCTCGTCAAGTTTAACCCGAGTATTCTGCGTGTGCAAAACTGGCTTGCACCCGTTGTAGATGAACGTAGAGCTTATCACACCCGATCATCACGTGGTGTCTCGGCACGACGAACTTTGGCAACGGTACATACTCAGGGAGAACACTTTTATCTTGAAATTTAGTGAGAGATCATCTTATAATGCTACCGTCAATCAAAACAGAATAAGATGCATAAAGGATAAAGATCACATGGAATCAATATAAGTGATATGAAATGGCCATCGTCATCTTGTGCTTGTGATCTCCATCTCTGAAGCATCGTCATGATCACCATCGTCACCGGCGCGACACCTTGATCTCCATCGTAGCATCGTTGTCGTCTCGCCAACTATTGCTTCTACGACTATCGCTACCGCTTAGTGATAAAGTAAAGCATTACAGGGCGATTGCATTGCATACAATAAAGCGACAACCATATGGCTCCTGCCAGTTGCCGATAACTCAGTTACAAAACATGATCATCTCATACAATAAAATATAGCATCATGTCTTGACCATATCACATCACAACATGCCCTGCAAAAACAAGTTAGACGTCCTCTACTTTGTTGTTGCAAGTTTTACGTGGCTGCTACGGGCTGAGCAAGAACCGTTCTTACCTACGCATCAAAACCACAACGATAGTTCGTCAAGTTGGTGCTGTTTTAACCTTCTCAAGGATCGGGCGTAGCCACACTCGGTTCAACTAAAGTTGGAGAAACTGACACCCTCCAGCCACCTATGTGCAAAGCACGTTGGTAGAACCAGTCTCGCGTAAGCGTACGCGTAATGTCGGTCTGGGCCGCTTCATCCAACAATACCGCCGAACCAAAGTATGACATGCTGGTAAGCAGTATGACTTGTATCGCCCACAACTCACTTGTGTTCTACTCGTGCATATAACATCTACGCATAAAACCAGGCTCGGATGCCACTGTTGGGGAACGTAGTAATTTCAAAAAAATTCCTACGCACACGCAGGATCATGGTGATGCATAGCAACGAGAGGGGAGAGTGTTGTCCACGTACCCTCGTAGACCGAAAGCGGAAGCGTTAGCACAACGCGGTTGATGTAGTCGTACGTCTTCATGATCCGACCGATCCAAGTACTGAACGTATGGCACCTCCGAGTTCAGCACACGTTCAGCTCGATGACGTCCCGCGAACTTCGACCCAGCAGAGCTTCACGGGAGAGTTCCATCGGCACGACGACGTGGTGACGGTGATGATGATGCTACCAACGCAGGGCTTCGCCTAAGCACCGCTACGATATGATCGAGGTGGAATATGGTGGAGGGGGGCACCACACACGGCTAAGAGATCAAGAGATCAATTGTTGTGTCTAGAGGTGCCCCCTGCCCCCGTATATAAAGGACCAGGGGGAGGAGGCGGCCGGCCAGGGGAGGGCGCGCCAGGGAGGAGTCCTACTCCCACCGGGAGTAGGACTCCCTCTTTTCCTAGTTGGAGTAGGAGGGGAAAGGAAGCGAAGGAGAGAGGGGGAAGGAAAGGGGGCGCCGCCCCCCTCCTTGTCCAATTCGGACTAGAGGGGGAGGGGGCGCGCGGCCAGCCCTAGCCGCCCTTCCTCTTCTCCACTAAGGCCCATCTTGGCCCATTAAACTCCCCGGGGGGTTTCGGTAACCCCCTGGTACTCCGGTATATGTCTGAAACTCCCCGAAACCATTCCGATGTCCGAACATAGTCGTCCAATATATCGATCTTTACGTCTCGACCATTTCGATACTCCTCGTCATGTCCGTGATCACATCTGGGACTCCGAACAACCTTCGGTACATCAAAACACAAAAACTCATAATACAATCGTCACCGAAACTTTAAGCGTGCGGACCCTACGGGCTCGAGAACAATGTAGATATGACCGAGACACCTCTCCGGTCAATAACCAATAGCGGAACCTGGATGCTCATATTGGCTCCTACATATTCTACGAAGATCTATATCGGTCAAAACCGCATAACAACATACATTGTTCCCTTTGTCATCGGTATGTTACTTGCCCGAGATTCGATCGTCGGTATCTCAATACCCTGTTCAATCTCGTTACCGGCAAGTCTCTTTACTCGTTCTGTAATACATCATCTCGCAACTAACTCATTAGTTACATTGCTTGCAAGGCTTATAGTGATGTGCATTACCGTGTGGGCCCAGAGATACCTCTCCGACAATCGGAGTGACAAATCCTAATCTCGAAATACGCCAACCCAACAAGTACTTTCGGATACACCTGTAGAGCACCTTTATAATCACCCAGTTACATTGTGACGTTTGGTAGCACACAAAGTGTTCCTCCGGTAAACGGGAGTTGCATAATCTCATAGTCATAGGAACATGTATAAGTCATGAAGAAAGCAATAGCAACATACTAAACGATCAAGTGCTAAGCTAACGGAATGGGTCAAGTCAATCACATCATTCTCCTAATGATGTGATCCCGTTAATCAAATGACAACACATGTCTATGGCCAGGAAACATAACCATCTTTGATTAACGAGCTAGTCAAGTAGATGCATACTAGTGACGCTCTGTTTGTCTATGTATTCACACATGTATCATGTTTTCGGTTAATACAATTCTAGCATGAATAATAAACATTTATCATGACATAAGGAAATAAATAATAACTTTATTATTGCCTCTAGGGCATATTTCCTTTAGCAAGTACAGAAGATCCCGCCGTCGACACCAACCGGGCCAAATCCGGGGGCGCTCGCTGGCGGCGGGGGGGGGGGGGGGGGGGGGGCGTGGGGAGGAGGGGTGACGAAGGGAGGAGGCGCGCCGCCCTAGCCGCTTCCTGGGGAAGACAGCAGACCCCCACTGTCGGTGTCAAAACCGGCGGATCTCGGGTAGGGGGTCCAGAACTGTGCGTCTAAGGTCGATGGTAACAGGAGACATGGGACACGATGTTTACCCAGGTTCGGTCCCTCTCTATGGAGGTAATACCCTACTTCCTGCTTGATTGATCTTGATGAATATGAGTATTACAAGAGTTGATCTACCACGAGATCATAATGGCTGAACCCTAGAAGTCTAGCCTGTATGACTATGGTAATGACTATCTCCCTCTCTGGACTAACTCCTTCGGTTTATATAGACACCGGGGAGATCTAGGGTTACACAAGGTCGGTTACAAAGAAAGGAATCTACATATTCGGTCGCCAAGCTTGCCTTCCACGCCAACGAGAGTCCCATCCGGACACGGGTGTAGTCTTCGGTCTTCGTATCTCCACAGCCCATCAGTCCGGCCCATGGCTAACAGGCCGGACATCCGAGGACCCCTTAGTCCAGGACTCCCTCAGTAGCCCCTGGACCTGGCTTCAATGACGAGGAGTCCGGCGCGCAGATTTGTCTTCGGCATTGCAAGGTGGGTTCCCTTCCTTCCGAACTCCAAAATAGTCTTCGGACGTATCGATGTGTCCGGACCTGTAACACGCACACCACACACAACCGCAGAGAGAATATAATTTTACACGAGTCCAATCCGGTGACAACTTTTTATAAGTTGACGTCATATCTGTCCGGTCGTAATTTCGAACTGTTTTTCGTCTGCCGCTCCACATTCCGAGACGCGGTTGTCATTGGCACGTCTTTTCAAAGCAGAGATCATGTCCCCTTATTGCGGTATTCTCATCAATACGGGCGTGGGTAACCCAACCGTGCCGTTTACACAGCCCTTGGGAATAGGCAAGTTTTAGGGCGAGTGGGGAGGCGTTTAACATTCACGGCCTTTATAAGGGGATAAGGATTCGTCCTCATTCACCTACGCCTTCTCCTTCCTCTGCCCATCCATTCTTGAGCTCTAGCGCCCAAGCTCTAGCTTTCCCTGCCCGAGAAAGCGCTCCAACCATGTCCGGATCCGGAGCTGGAGGCAAGTGGATGGCCTCCTCCGTTAAGAAGAGAGATATCAAGGAACTCCGAGAGGCCGGATACCTGGCCAAGGAGATCGTTCACCAACTCCCGGCCAAAGGGCAGATCATCCCTACCCCCGAGCCTCATGAGAGGGTGGTGTTCCTTGATACGTCTCCAACGTATCTATAATTTTTTATTGTTCCATGCTATATTATATTCTGTTTTGGATGTTTAATGGGCTTTATTATACACTTTTATATTATGTTTGGGACTAACCTATTAACCGGAGGCCCAGCCCATAATTGCTGTTTTTTGCCTATTTCAGAGTTTCGCAGAAAAAGAATATCAAACGGAGTCCAAACGGAATAAAACCTTCGGGAACGTGATTTTCGGAACGAACGTGATCCAGAGGACTTGGACCCTACGTCAAGACATCAACCAGGAAGGCACGAGGTAGGGGGCACGCCTACCCCCACAGGCGCGCCCTCCACCCTTATGGGCCCCACGTTGCTCCACCGACGTACTTCTTCCTCCTATATATACCTACATACCCCCAAACTACCAGATACGGAGCCAAAAACCTAATTCCACCGCCGCAACCTTCTGTACCCGTGAGATCCCATCTTGGGGCCTTTTCCGGAGCTCCGCCGGAGGGGGCATCGATCACGGAGGGCTTCTACATCAACACCACAGCCTCTCCGATGATGTGTGAGTAGTTTACCTCAGACCTTCGGGTCCATAGTTATTAGCTAGATGGCTTCTTCTCTCTTTTTGGATCTCAATACAATGTTCTTCCCCTCTCTTGTGGAGATCTATTCAATGTAATCTTCTTTTGTGGTGTGTTTGTTGAGACCGATGAATTGTGGGTTTATGATCAAGTTTATCTATGAACAATATTTGAATCTTCTCTGAATTCTTTTATGTATGATTGGTTATCTTTGCAAGTCTCTTCGAATTATCAGTTTGGTTTGGCCTACTAGATTGATCTTTCTTGCAATAGGAGAAGTGCTTAGCTTTGGGTTCAATCTTGCGGTGTCCTTTCCCAGTGACAGTAGGGGCAGCAAGGCATGTATTGTATTGTTGCCATCGAGGATAACAAGATGGGGTTTATATCATATTGCATGAGTTTATCCCTCTACATCATGTGATCTTATTTAAAGCGTTACTCTGTTCTTATGAACTTAATACTCTAGATGCATGCTGGATAGCGGTCGATGTGTGGAGTAATAGTAGTAGATGCAGGCAGGAGTCGGTCTACTTGTCTCAGACGTGATGCCAATATACATGATCATACCTAGATATTCTCATAACTATGCTCAATTCTGTCAATTGCTCAACAGTAATTTGTTCACCCACCGTAATACTTATGCTCTCGAGAGAAGCCACTAGTGAAACCTATGGCCCCCGGGTCTATTTTCCATCATATTAATATCCCATCAACAAGTTATTTCTAGCGTCGTCTTTATTTTGTTTTCTTTACTTTGCATCTTTATCATAAAAATACCAAAAATATTATCTTATCATATCTATCAGATCTCACTCTCGTAAGTGACCGTGAAGGGATTGACAACCCCTTTATTGCGTTGGTTGCGAGGATTTATTTGTTTGTGTAGGTGCGAGGGACTCGTGCGTGGCCTCCTACTGGATTGATACCTTGGTTCTCAAAACCTAAGGGAAATACTTACGTTGCTTTACTGCATCACCCTTTCCTCTTCAAGGGAAAACCAACGCAGTGCTCAAGAGGTAGCATTCCTCGCGCATTTTGTCCGCGGCCTGGGATTTCCTCTCCACCCGTTTGTCCGCGGACTGATGTTTTACTATGGGCTAGACTTCCATGATCTAGCCCCCAACTTTATCCTCAACATCTCGGCATTTATAGTCGTGTTTGAGGCCTTTCTCCGCATCCCACCTCACTTCGGCCTGTGGCTGAAGACCTTCAATGTGAAGCCGAAGGTGGTGAGCGGTCAACAAGCAGAGTGCAGAGGTGCCATGGTGGGCATGATGCCCAATGTCACCTGGCTCGAAGGCTCCTTTGTGGAGACGGTGAAGGGGTGACAGTCGGGGTGGTTCTACATCACCGAGCTGCGCGGTACCAACTGGGCGGCGACCGCCGAATTCCGATCCGGAGTTCCGATGCGGCTCACCTCCTGGCAAGAGAAGGGCCTAACCTAGGGTTCTTCGAACGAGCTAACTGGGCTCCAGACATGCGTCCAGAACATGATAACTAAGAAGATCAAACTTGTCAACGTGATCCAGGTTATGTGCATTTGCCGGATCCTTCCGTGCCAACGCCGGACCTGCTATTTGTGGGAGTTCGATCCGGCCAAGCACCAGACGCTGCTAGAGCTCTTCGGCACGACGCACGAAGACATCTGGAAAGTGCTCTTCAAGGCCGGCGAGACATCACCGCCTACGACCGAGGATCGTGGGCTTAGCTTAAAGCGCCAGGCTAATCCGGTAAGCTCTTTCATGTTTTCAAGGTATAGCCTTTACTGGCATATTTTGAGGAAGGAGTCTAAGCCTCCCTATCAATTTCTTTTAGGCCTGGACCGACATAGCGGGGCGGATTAATTGCCCAGCTCCACTACCCGTAGATGAAGAGACCCCACTCCTGACGAAGATGTTGTTTCCGGCGCCTTATGATGTGCCGGGGAAGAAGGCCAAGAAGACGGCCAAAGGGACCAGGAGTGGCCTTCGCCGAAAGGGTGCTTCGGACATGTCGTCCGAAGACGAGATTGACTCTTCAGCCGCCGAAGACGACGGCGAGGAGGAGGAGGAAGAAAGCGGTTCCCCCCTGAGGGGGGAAGGAAGAAAAGGGGGGCCGCCACAAATCTGGAGGCGAAGGCGCCCAAGAGGAGGAAGTGCTCCCTTGCGGATAACTCCGCGTGGGATGTCGATAGCAGTCCGGAGCGAATGCCCCGGACCAAGCCTCGGGCCGCCTCGTAAGTACCCCAAATCTTATGCACATCAGATGCCTGGCCTTTCCGCTTTGTAATATTAATATGTTTAAATTGTGCCATTGCAGTCCGGCCCGCGATAGCTCCCCGCGATCCTCAACAGAGGGTTTGCTAGACTCAAAGGAGATGAGGTGGTGTCCCAAAGGACCTTCCCGCGCGATAGCTCCCCGCGATCCTCAACATGTCACCGCCACCCGCCCACTCTGAGGGTGATGAGGTGGTGTCCCAAAGGACCTTCCCAGACCGAGGGGAGGTTCCGGAGATCGTCAGGGTGGCGCCCCAGGATGACTCCTCGGCCGCCGGACACATGGGGGAAAAAGCCCCCATGGGGACTGGTGATGGGGGCCAAGTTCCATTCGACCCTCAGCCGGATACCATTCCGGAGACCTACACGGCTCCGGAGTTCAGTGAACGGCCTTCCCCGAAAGGAGGAGGTGTGCCTGTTTCGCCGGTGACCTCTGTCCAACCAGTGGCACCGGATAATCTGCTGGAAGCCCTGCGAGGCACCTCCATTGTGGATGAACACCGTGCCCTTATGGGTACGGTGATCGAAAAGGTTCAGTCCGCCAAGAGCGGACTGACCGAGGCCTGCGCTAGCCTTTTAACAGGCTTTGTGGTAATAATCATATAAAGAATATCACAATGTAGACTGTAGCCCCTGATGCTCTGTTCGGTGTTCGGAAACAAAAAGCCGAACAGAGGATCAAAACAATTTTTGCAGGAGTCTAACATAATATGTCTATGTAAATAAGCAGGCGTCGCTGCTGGCTGCTGCCGCTCATACTGCGGAGGTCTCCGGCCTGAAGCAGAGCCTGGAGCGGGCCAATGAAGAGCTCGGCCTCGTAAAGAAGCAGCTTGAGGATAGCCAAGGTATGCAGTAACCTGCGCGTATATTTTAGGAAGAATGAATGTTTCATGCGGACTAAAGCGTCATGAACTTTGTTAGGGGCCACGACCGAGGTGGCGGCCCTCAAGAAGGTGTTAGCCGAGGCCGAGGACAAAGCGGCCAAGGAGCACGCCGCACGCGAGAGGCACGAGGCCCGGGTCGGCGAGGTCCAGCAAGAGCTCCACGACGCCATCAAGAAGTACGAGTCATTGGAGCGTGATTCTAAGACGCAAGCGTCCGAACTTGCAAAGGCCCGCCAGAGCGCACGAGATGCCCGAGCCGAAGCCTAGAGCACCCTTCAGGAAATCCAGGCGGCCAAGAAGATCGCGGCGGGTAAGGCTTTCATTATGCAAAGCAAGTCTGTCGGGGATATACCGCGCGGTATGACCCGGCCGGACTTGGCGCTTCACCGATGACCCGCCGGAGGACTAACGACTCACGAGCCTGACGACTCATGGATGGCCCCGATGGCGGGTCAGATAGAAGACAAGGCCCAAGGCCCAGAAGGCCGGCTCACGTTTATGATGGGCCGGCTTAATAAGAAAGGGATGACGAATGTTTCCTTTACGAGGAAGCAAGACCCGGACTTGTATTCAACTTGTAAGAAAAGATAGACTAGTACTAGTCCTATTAGGACTCCACATGTAACCCGCCCCTCTAACTTATATAAGGAGGGGCAGGGCTCCCCAAGAGGGACAAGCAAGAAGAAACAATCTTTAGGGCTAGACACAAAGAGCCGGCCAACCCGGCGACTCACTCATGATCATAATGAGACCTAGCCTCAAACAGCATTTAGGGTTATTACCGGATGATGTTTCCCGGGGCCCGAAGCTGTCTAAATCCCTGTCTTATGTTGCGTCTCTCGATTCAACCCAACCCCTCTCAAGCTACCACATAGATGCGTTGGCCTCGCGACTAAGTCCTCACACCAAGGACATCTGCCGTGACAATTCCACGACAGTTGGCGCCCACCGTGGGGCCTGCGCATGGTGGTGTTGAGTTCTTGAAGGGATCTTTCCCAGGGTTTCGACAAGCTCGTGATTGTTCAAATAAAGAAAAGTTGGTTTAAAAAGATCTGCATCGGCTTCAAGTTCATCAGTTCAGATTTATAATCTATGAGATTTGAGTTTAAGAAGAATTAAGGTTGAGATATTTGCGTCTGCCGCCGCCGTCCGATGATCCGTCGAAGCTCACAGACATCAAATCCCAGGGAAGGCAAAGACGGCCGATTTCTGCGGCACCTAGTATTGGTTGGACACGAAAGGCGCTAAGACCAAGGAGGACAAGTTCCAATAAGGAAACCACCGCTGGTACTAAATTGGATGGAAACAGAAGATGTGGTCAGCTCCAACTAGTACTAATACTACCCTATCACGTGGAGAAATCAGTAAAAGTGGCTTTAGCTAACAAGCACTAGTATGATTCACGTAGTACTAAGAACCACCAGTGTAATTATGAAGGAAAAGGCAACTGCCTAGCACACACGGATGAAGAATCCAAGAGGCAGATGGGATCGGTCAGGTCAAAACAGCGGCGGCAGAGAAAACCAGCTGAAAGTCTATACCATCAAAACAAAAGGTTGGGACAAAGCCCCAGGCGTCAACTCCAATCCGAGTAGCAGTACGCACAAGAAAGCTAGTCGGAGTCTGGTTCAAAGAAAGGAAAGGGGAAAAGGAGTCAGCCCGCAGGTGACCAGACCGGACGCACGTCCTTTTTCGGATGTCACATCCAAACAGTAACAAGGAAAGAAGGAAAATGCCAATATCGCTGACGACCACATATTGTCAAGGGTTGGTCGAAGCTACCAACGGAAGACCAGGCAACATGCTCCACGTGAAGACCAAGCCAAAAGAAGAAATCACATGACTGTGGCCATCATACGTCACATCAAAACAATTATGAGCAAAAAGTGAAAATTATACAAACTACGACAAACATTGGCAAGGCCTTGAAAGGATCAACACAAAAATTCTTGGTTATCTACGGACGGCGTATAGTAATCATCCGTCACCTAAAATCAGGTGATATTTATCCTATATATTTTGTTAAGTACATGTTGATTTCCTTCGACAAACAACTACTCCGCCCTGTTGTATGTTTTGTACGCAGGACAATTGTGGTTTATACCATGGGTACGGAGCACGTACTTACAACATTGCGCCCGGCGTTCGTCCGTGCCTCATTACCCGGTAAATGGACACGCGAGCCGCCACCCTTGCGGCCCGGACTACTTCAACTCACCGGAACCGTCCATGTGATTGACTCGTCCGTCCGCGCCGCCTTACAACACCACGGACGACTCGCCCGGCCGCCCTCGCGGCCGGTTCACGTGTCCGCGCCGGCTTACAACGCCGTGGCCGACTCGCTGTCCGCGCCGGCTTACAAACGTCGCGGCCGACTCACCCGTCCGCACCGGTTTACCACGCCGCGGCCGGTTCACCCGTGAGCGACTTCAACTTCACCTAGCAATCATCAATTTCATGGCGGATTATTTCCGGCCTGGCACATCAGGTGATATCCATATATTTTATTGGTACATATTATTTTTTATCAAAGAGCAGTTTATCTTTGTCTTGGTCTGCAATATTGTTGATGCAGGACAATTGTTCACTACATCAAAACGATGTGGTTAACTCGCCCATCCGCACCGGCTTACAAACTCCACGGCCGGCTCATCTGTCTGTGCCGCCTCTGATGCAACGGTCGTCTTTACCATCCGTCTCTCGCGGGTTGGTCTATATCAACACACCGGGCCGCACCTGTCTGCATGAGCTGTTCATTGAATATGAGCGAGTCACTGCTTGGGAAGCCCGGTTTTCTTCCAACAAATAGGAGGCGAATTATCATGTATTATTAGCCGCCGTCTGCACTGGATGGCTCAATGGGCAGGCGCACAAGTCGCCGCCACTACAGTTTGGTTAAACTTCAAACAGCCAGTTGGAAGGAACCATTGGCCGAGTTGCTGACACGGCTCATACGAGATCATTTATAAACCCGCCGCAGTCACCTCAACCTTCTGTGAATTCACATCGCGCTATCAACGCCAATGATATACACCTTCTGCTATGGTAAAATATGGAGAATCTCGAGCCAACTCCTCGAGTCGTCCCGAGACTCGGGGGCTACAATGGTATGACTCGGCAAAGTTAGCCGGTTTCAATGAATTCAAGAAGTCCGGGTCATTGAAGGGAAAAATAACCCGACCCCGGGGATTACTGCTAGATCGATGAAAATTTAAGGGCCGTCAGAAGATTTCCGGCTCAAAATAAGGATTCTGGTTCAAAATCCGGTTCAAGGACAATCTCTCTCCCACAAAGCATTGAAGCTCTTAATATCCGGTTTAAAAAACCGGTTCAAGGAAAATTTATTTACCACAAAGCTTTGAAGCTCTCAAATCCGGTTCAAAATCCGGCTCAAGGTAAATTTATCTCTCACAAAGTTTTAAACTTTCAAATCCGGTTTAAAGTTCCGGTTTAAAAAGAATTAATCTCTCACAAGTTCGAGTTCTCAGAAAGATTAAAGGGTGCCAAAAAGGGCTTGCTGCCATGATGCACGGTTCAAACATGGGTATCCCGCTTTACGGCTTATCTTATTATGGTCACTTGGGGGCTTCCTGCTCATCGAGTATAGCTGTCAATACCCTCTTGATCGGCGCAATGCCAAAACTTATATGGTCACTTGGGGGCTTCCTGTTCAAACATAGGTCGTATTCGAACCAAAGAGAACATAGCTGTCGGTACCCTTTTGATCGGCACACTGCCAAACTCACTAGGGGGCTTCTTGATCGTATTCGAATCATAGCTCAACCCCTTTTGGGTCCGACGTGGATCGTATTCGAATCAGCGTCGTTAAACAACTCTCAAGGTCATTTGGGGGCTTCCTGTTCAAACATAGGTCGTATTCGAACCAAAGAGAACATAGCTGTCGGTACCCTCTTGATCGGCAACGCCAAAGCCACTGGGGGCTACATGATCGTATTCGAATCCTAGCTTAACCCCTTTGGAACGGTTTACTGATTGTATTCGAATCAGAAGCCTTGATTTTCTTTTTGTCTGGATTAAGTTTTTTGAACGCAGTCTTTTGGGTTTTGAGACTTTTTGTTCATATCTGAAGCATATGTGAGTAACTTCTATTTAACCCGGCTCGACTTTGGACGATAAGTCGCCAGCATGTGACAATCATAAACATTTGGAATTTTTTGCTTCTAAAGATTGGGTTATCACCCTTACTGCACAGGTATCATAAGCCGGCAGTATGATTCAATATCACAGGTATGATATTGTTTATACATGATTATGTTTAAACCGACCCTAGCTTTTGACGTTAAGTCGCCAGGGCATATGTTGTTTAAGCTCTGTGCAGGATTTGCAGAACTATGACTTATATAAATGCTTAAAGTCCAAGCTCATCATTAAAATTGATGCTTCAAAATGATTATCCGTTCTGGATTTTCTCAAAGGTTGTAAGCCGCCGGGTTATAAAAAGTCTGGCTTACAAGAGAGGCGTATTAAATCGCTATCGGTCAAGAGCCGCCGGGTATTTAAACTCCAGATTTACTTGTCAACAGATAAGGTATTCAAAGTCGCTTTGGCGCAATGGCTATTATTTTATCAATGGATATGGTTTTTTCTACAATGGAAGGAATAGTCCCGAGTCGCTGCCGGCTTACGACCCGGCACTTGGGGGCTACATTATTCAAATTGAGATTACATTAAATATGCAAGTCCCATGTAGCTGCCAGCATGCACCATGGCACTTGGGGGCTAATGCAAAGTCATTTTTTGCTCAACTTATTGAAGACCCGACTCATCACATTGTAGATGAGCCGGCCCTTGGGGGCTACCAATTGCTCCTGTTGAAAATTCAAGGTACATAAGCCTTAAACCATTATATTGAAAGATCCACTACTCAGTTGGTAGAGTACAAAGCTCTTAACCTTGTGGACGTGGGTTCAAGCCCCATGGTGGAGATTACATCATATGCTGTTATTATCAATGAATCATATACAAAGTCCCAGCTCGGTAATATCTTACTGACCCGGCCCTTGGGGGCTACGCTTTGCTGGTCAAGTTTACATGATTATATTTACAAAGTCTCTGTTCATTATTGCATAATGACCCGTCTCTTGGGGGCTACGCTGGTTGAAGTTTTTATGAGCATAAGGCAATTACAAGTCCCAGGTTGCTGCAAGCATGACAACCCGGCACTTGGGGGCTACATATGTGGAATATTCAGTTTGTGACTAATGATTGAGATGAATAACTCGGATTTCTTCAAGGTTGCAACACTTATATTGAAGCAAGTCTTAAGTTATCACTATGTTCTCCTCTTAAGACTTGGGGGCTACAGGCGATATGTATATAAGGGAGAAAAAATCTTCAAATTCTTAGTTTGGAGTAGACCAGATTAACCCGGTGTCTGCAACAATCATGACCCGGCATCATTTGTTTATAACCCGACAATTTTGGCAATCATCGGCAAGATTTACATCTTTAAGCCGGCTGAATATCAGTTGAATATTTCAAGACCAATATTTTTGTCAAATCAGAGCATTGAAGGCCGACTCAAATGGATTATTTCTTATAATATTTCTTTACAAGAGCCAATGCCAGCAAATGGATTATGAAGCTGGCCTATTGACCAGGATTTTCCAAGAGAAAATGTCAAGGACTTAAGGATGATCAGGTGCCGCTTACAAGAATATTTAACCCGGAGCACAACCTGTCAAATTTGTTCTTGTGTTTGTTTTACAGGATCAGTTTAACATGGATAAATCCAAAATTAAACTGGGGGCTAATGTCGGGGATATACCCCGCGGTATGACCCGGCCGGAAGTATGACCCGGCCGGACTTGGCGCTTCACCGATGACCCGCCGGAGGACTAACGACTCACGAGCCTGACGACTCATGGATGGCCCCGATGGCGGGTCAGATAGAAGACAAGGCCCAAGGCCCAGAAGGCCGGCTCACGTTTATGATGGGCCGACTTAATAAGAAAGGGATGACGAATGTTTCCTTTACGAGGAAGCAAGACCCGGACTTGTATTCAACTTGTAAGAAAAGATAGACTAGTACTAGTCCTATTAGGACTCCACATGTAACCCGCCCCTCTAACTTATATAAGGAGGGGCAGGGCTCCCCAAGAGGGACAAGCAAGAAGAAACAATCTTTAGGGCTAGACACAAAGAGCCGGCCAACCCGGCGACTCACTCATGATCATAATGAGACCTAGCCTCAAACAGCATTTAGGGTTATTACTAGATGATGTTTCCCGGGGCCCGAAGCTGTCTAAATCCCTGTCTTATGTTGCGTCTCTCAATTCCGCCCAACCCCTCTCAAGCTACCACATAGATGCGTTGGCCTCGCGACTAAGTCCTCACACCAAGGACATCTGTGGTGACAATTCCAGGACAGTTGAAGGAAACATTCCTTTTACTTACCCGAATTTGGAGCTCTCCAGGGGTGTTTACGGATTTGCCGCGCAGCATATCGGATGCTGCCGAGTTCTATCGAGCCGAAGAAGGGAGTTCTTCGGAGAAACTGTTCTGGTCTCAATACTTCGGACCAGAACATCCGGTGCCCTTCAGCGACCAACTGAAACAGCTGGTCGAGCTGCGCAAGGCGGCCGAGCTAGCCATGAAGGACCTAATAGTCCGGCTGTGGCCTGCCGAGCCTATGCCCAGAAGCTACTTCGGACTTGTGAAGCGGCTTGTTAGTGCCTGCCCGCGGCTTGAAGTCATAAAGCGGTCGGTCTGCATTGAAGGTGCACGGATGGCCTTCGCCCGCGTCAAGATGCACTGGGTGAAGATGGATGCCAAGAAGCTGATGACCGAAGGGCCGCCTGAGGGCAAGGAGCACCGCCGACCCGAGCTATATTTTGATGGTGTTCTGGAGGGATCCCGCCTTGTGGCGGAGCAATGTGCGAAGGATGTTATATTCCCATGAAAACATTCATGTTATCCTGTCTTGTAACATGAAATAAGTCGTTATGTAATATAATGCTTATGACTCTTAAAATTTGACCTCCTGTGCGACCGTTTATGCAATCTGAGGGTTAACCAGTCGTCGGCTTCTGCCCGCACGTAGATACTACGGAGGTGTTCGAGATAAATGTAAACACTCTTTACTCCATGTTCTGGTCCTTAAAGGAGGTGTTTAGCGCAACGAACAAGGCAATCGGACTATACGGCTTTTATCGCCCTCACGTAGCCATAGGGGTTTGACAATAAGAATCTTGGTGAAGCCCCTGGTATTCGGAAGACCGAGCTAGGGGCGCTATACACGCCTGATCGGATAAAAACCGATTCCTCGCATAAAGTGGAAAAAATCTCTCAGGATTTGAAACCTCTCGAACAGCTGACCAGCTCTCGCTGCATCATGACAGTCAGTTTTCGGCTTTCTCTACTGAGGTGCTCGTCTGGAAGAACCGGGACACAATCGCAGTAGTTCTCCCTTTACTACCCTAGCCGATATAGCGGAACGTAAGGTAGTAAGCACAGGAGCCGGGCAACCCAACTATTGACCAAAGACATGATTCGGAGCCGATGCATATAATGCTATAAGTTCGGGGTGCCGAACCATACTATAAAAAGTGTTCGGACTTTACTGCCTTACTGCGGGGCGTGATGAAGCCCCTGGCGAAGTGATACGTACTAGAGTGTACAGGTTCGATGAGTAATGAATACAAAGGCCAGGAGAAAATCAAGTAATAAGCTGATGCTACCATTTATTTACCATTATAATGTGATTAATACGTTGAGGCGTACTTATACAAGAAATGCGATAAGCAAATAAGGCTATTTTAACATGCCATGACCAAGAGCGAGCTGCGTGTGGGTATGTAAAACAGGTATAGCAATCGTTAGCAGAGACCACCTGGAGATTCCCTTGTATGCCAAAGCTTCTTGCCTCCTTGGTGTGTCCGACAAATGGGTTTGTCAGAAGAAACCTCAAAAAGAGAAAAACCCGAAATGAAACGAAAAGGTGAAGGTGTGTGAATCCGAGGGTCGGTCGAGCCGCACTGTTGATCACGAGCTAGCCATGCCTCCGTTGATACCCATGAGATTTTGAGTGCGTAGTTATGTACGCGCGGTACGAATGCCACTATCTGATCAGGGATGGGACGGAGGCCAAATTGCTAGTCAAACTCTTGATGAGCCGCTCTGTCCTGCTGCAGCGTAGTTCGGACCCTCTTTCCGATGTCCAGGGGCTCGGCAACCGGATTACGGTTCTGCTTGAGAAGGCCGCTCTGTACTTCTGCTGCTAGGGCGGCGGTGTGCTCCTCTGTACGGAGGGAGCTTTCCGTGTTTCCGTTGACCGTTATGACGCCGCGTGGACCAGGCATCTTAAGCTTAAGATAAGCATAGTGCGACACCGCATTGAACCGAGCAAATGCCGTCCGTCCGAGCAGTGCGTGATAACCACTGTGGAATGGGACGATGTCGAAGATTAACTCCTCGCTTCGGAAGTTGTCGGGGGATCCAAAGACAACCTCTAGTGTGATTGAGCCCGTACAGCGGGCCTCTACACCTGGTATGACTTCTTTGAAGGTAGTCTTCGTTGGCTTGATCCTTGATGGATTAATGCCCATTTTGCGTATTGTGTCTTGATAGAGCAGATTGAGGCTGCTACCACCGTCCATGAGGACTCTCGTTAGTTGGAATCCATCAACGATTGGGTCCAGGACTAGTGCGGCTGATCCGCCATGCCGGATACTGGTCGGATGATCCCGACGATCAAAGGTGATCGGGCATGATGACCATGGATTGAATTTGGGGGCGACTGGCTCTATCGCATAGACGTCCCTTAGTGCGTGTTTGCGCTCCCTTTTGGGGATGTGTGTAATGTATATCATGTTTACTGTTTTCACTTGAGGGGGAAACTTCTTCTGACCCCCTGTGTTCGGTTGCCGGGGCTCCTCGTTGTCGTCCTCGCTTTGTGATCCCTTTTCCTTGTTCTCGGCGTTTAATTTACCGGCCTGTTTAAGAACCCAACATTCTGTGTTGGTATGATTGGCTGGTTTTTCTGGGGTGCCATGTATCTGGCACGGGCGATCGAGTATGCGGTCTAGGCTGGATGGTCCCTGATTGTTTCTCTTGTAAGGTTTCTTCCGCTAGTTGGACTTGGAGCCACTGAATCCGGCGTTGACTGTAGTGTCGTCGGTATTATCACCATTGCTTCGGCGTTTGTGTCTGTTACGTCGGAGCTTGCCGTTGTTGTTCTTAACCTCGGAGGGGCCTACCTCGCTGGCTGTGTTTTTGCTGCGAGCCAACCAACTATCCTCACCCGCGCAAAAGCGGGTCATGAGTGCCGTAAGGGCTGCCATAGATTTTTCTTTTCTTGGCCGAGGTGGCGGGCGAGCCATTCGTCGCGGATGCTGTGTTTAAAGGCCGCTAGGGCTTCGGCATCCGGGCAGTCGACGATCTGGTTCTTTTTAGTTAGGAACCTAGTCCAGAACTTCCTGGCGGACTCCCCAGGCTATTGAACTATGTGGCTTAAGTCATCGGCGTCTGGTGGCTGAACATATGTACCTTGGAAGTTATCGAGGAAGGCCTCTTCCAAGTCCTCCCATCTGCCAATAATTTTCAGGCAGGCTGTTTAATCAGTGCCGAGCTGGTCCTTTAAGCTTTAGCGGGAGGTACTTGATAGCGTGGAGGTCATCTCCTCGGGCCATGTGGATGTGGAGGATAAAGTCCTCTATCCATACCGCTGGATCAGTTGTCCCGTCGTATTATTCAATATTCACGGGTTTGAACCCTTCGGGGAATTCATGGTCCATTACTTCATCCGTGAAGTAGAGAGGGTGTGCGGCGCCTCTATATTTGGCCGCATTGCGCCGTAGCTCCGATGGAGTTCATCTGCGGTTATCGGCTCGGGTGTGACTAGGTTTGGCACGTCCGAATAGGTAGCCATCATCACGTGTCGAGGGACGTCCTCGCAATCCGTAAATCGATCGGGTATGACCTGCTCTACTATCCAGGGTCTATCGGAGGTCGTATGTGTGACCCCGAGCTGTTTCGTCTCTATTTTTACGAGGCGGTGGGGCAGGTTGCTGTTCGGCCTGAGCTGCCGCTCTATCCTGATCACGTGGTGGTCGGTCCGCCACATTACGCGAGGGAGGTATGAGCTCTGGCGCCTCTTCATCGAACTGGGGTAGCAGCCTGCGCTTTGGGTAACTCTTGGCTGGGCGTCTGAGGCCGTATTCTTCGGCTGCCAGGACATCAGTCCATCTGTCGACGAGCAGATCTTGGTCAGCTTGAAGCTGCCGCTGTTTCTTTTTCAGGCTCCTTGCAGTGGCTATTAGCTGGCGCTTAAAGCGCTCCTGCTCCAGAGGCTCCTCGGGCACGATGAAGTCGTTGTTGCCGAGGCTTGCCTCCTCCTCGAAGGGCAGATGGTAACTGCCATCCTCCGAGTCTTCTTCCATTGCCTGTTCGTCAGGGCTGACTTGCCCATCTTCCCGATGGTCTTGTTCGGCAGTTTGTTCGTCGGGTTCTTCTGTGTCTTCGGCACCATCCGGAGTGTTATCGTCTCCTGTGCCGGTGTTGTTGTCCCGACTGTGGCGGGATTTAGAGCGGCGCCGCTGGCGCCGGCGCTTTGGTTGTGTTTTAGGAGGGTCCTCCTTTGTGGGGTTTTCCTTGTCATCGCCACTATTATTTTTCGGCTTGTCTACCATGTAGACGTCGTATGAGGAAGTGGTCGTCCATCGTCCGGTGAACGGCGGGTTTTGGGCCTCCTCGTCTCCGGCATCGTCGTCCATACCGTCGATGTCTTCGGAGTCATAGTCAAGCGCGTCGGTTAAATCTTCGATAGTGACTACGAAGTGGGTGGTGGGTGGGAAGCGAAATTCTCCTTCATCATCAGCCTCCAGTTCAAACCGGACATAATTCGGCTGTGAGTCCCCCGCCAAGGACAAGTTTTTAACGAGTTCAGTAGATCGCCGAAGGGCGAGTGCTGGAAGATGTCTGCGGCGCTGAACTCGAAAATCGACAAGCGATCAAGTTCGGCATCCGCGGACTCACGCGGTTCGGAACTTATACCCGGAGGAGAGTCCGGAGCTCCGGTGACGCGACTATTGTGTGATGTTAAGTCCATGTGCGGCTCCAGCGCCGGGGAGTCTGTGGCCTCCGTGGTGGGGTCGAGCCTCCGATCCTGGGATGCCGCAGTGTGCTCTGGATCTAAGGCCAGAGGGGTCACAGGAGCTATCTCTTGGATGTGGTCTGACGACAGATTCAGGTCATGTTCGTCAAGGTGACCAGGAGCGGTCGCCGCGGTCTTGAATCCGGCGAAGATCAAATCTCCACGGATGTCCGCAACGTAATTCAAGCTCCCAAATCTGACTTGATGGCCAGGGGCGTAGCTATCGATCTGCTCCAGGTGGCCAAACGAGTTGGCCCGCAGTGCGAAGCCGCCGAACACGAAGATCTGTCCGGGGAGGAAGGTTTCTCCTTGGACAGCGTCATTGTTAACGATTGAAGGGGCCATCGAACGTTTCGTCGACGGCACAGTGGAACTCTCAATGAAAGCACCAATGTCGGTGTCAAAACCGGCGGATCTCGGGTAGGGGGTCCCGAACTGTGCGTCTAAGGTCGATGGTAACAGAAGACAAGGGACACGATGTTTACCCAGGTTCAGGCCCTCTCTATGAAGGTAATACCATACTTCCTGCTTGATTGATCTTGATGAATATGAGGTTTACAAGAGTTGATCTACCACGAGATCGTAATGGCCGAACCCTAGAAGCCTAGTCTGTATGACTATGGTAATGAGTATCTCCCTCTCCGGACTAAGTCCTCCGGTTTATATAGACACCGGGAAGATCTAGGGTTACACAAGGTCGGTTACAACGAAAGGAATCTAAATATTCGGCCGCCAAGCTTGCCTTCCACGCCAAGGAGAGTCCCATCCGGACACGGGTGCAGTCTTCGGTCTTCGTATCTCCAAAGCCCATCAGTCCGGCCCAAGGCTAACAGGCCGGACGTCCGAGGGCCCCTTAGTCCAGGACTTCCTCACCCACCCGACAAGGCGCCTTGATAGAGCATCAGAGGTCCGACGACGATCTTGGTGGGTGCATATACAGGGAAGGGGAGGGACGAAGTGGAGAAAATGGCTCCGGGAGAGTTTGCGATTTGAAATAAAAGGCTGACATTTGTTATGGTTTTAAAGTCAAGGCCTTGGAAATGGTGACAGAATATTGTTCACAAGATTCATGGGGGAGAAGAACAAGGATAAGACCGAACACGTACGCTTGCCGGCCTTACAGGGCCACACACCGTATTAATATTGTCTAACTTTTAGGAAGCCGTCGGGGGATGCAGTGAACTTGTTCAATGGAGCGCCGAAGAAGCCAGAAGCATCTCATCACCAAGCAAGTTGCATCACGCGTGACGGTGACGCCGCAAACAAACAAGAATGTTGCCGTAATAATGCCATCGTAGAGAACATGCTTGCATGATATAAAGTTTTGAGTTACTAATAAAGTTTTGACCCACTGCGGATTAATAAAACGGAAAGTAGTGTTTATACTTGGAGACTCAGAGGGAGTTCTCTCGCGTCGGATTGGGGCATCTTGATTTAGAAAAAAACGAAAATGGGAGTGTACTATAACATGTGAATCAAGCTAATAGAAGTAGCGATAAATGTTGTTAAGATGGGGGCTTTTAGACTTATTAATATATTATTTTGTAAGGTTGATGAACAATTAATAAAATGACTGTGTGCATCGCCCTGATGCAGAGGTTGGTGTCATCCTTCTTTTCAAAAAAAAAAAAACCCTAAAAATACTATTGAAGTGAAATCACGGGATGATTTTTTTTCATGTGTTGGTTTATTAAAAGAAGAAGAAAATATAAGAAGAAGAAGTAGTACTCCCTCCGATCCAAATTATTTGACACAATGTTTAGACAATGTCCACTATTACTCTGACTTGTATAGGGGCTGTGTAGTGTAGAGATTGCGTCGATTAATTCGGATAGACGGGAATAGTGTAATTTGGCTCCGCTATGCTATGTCACCCAATAAACAAAAAGTGGACGGAAAGATCAAGTAATTGCCAGTTGTGGTTCAATGGGCGGTCTGCTTGCTTGTCCCGCCAAGCTCTGCAATTTACAGTATACTTTTAGATACCGATGACCAATAAATCAACCCTACCATAGGAATATGCGGACGATTGTCTGCTTCATAATTTTGTTGCTGAGCTGCTTCCTAGATTGCGTGCCACGTCGTCTCTGCAGTACCAATACCGCTCTTCCAGCCGTGGTTTTGTATGGCCTGGTAGGCACCGTCAAGCGTCAAGGGGCTTATCCTATGTGATCAACAGACAAAAGCTGGTTAGCACTAGCGTGCATTATAATTTATAAACACTACTAGGGGGATTAGCTGGTCGATCATGACTAATTATAGTAGTAGTAAGTATGGGTCTATGCGCTAGGGACGTACGTACGTACGAGCCTCATTAGGTAGCTAGCGTGATGACCGGACGATGGCGGACGATGGCGGCGTCTTTGATGTCGTTTTCTTGTCGAGGCATCGTTGTTGCAGTTGACGTCATCAGGCTCGGGATGCTCCGGGGGAAATCCTAGATCTGGGTCTCCCGGATCGGACGATGATGACGTTCTTAGTAGCGCTTTACCTCATGGGGGCATCGTTTTGGAGCAAGTGATGGCTGGAGGTGACAAGAGGAGGACGGTGCTTCATCACACACATTGATGGTGTCGGATCTCGATGGCATGGCGCTCTGGTGGTGACAAGAGGAGGACGGTGCTTCATCACACACATTGAGATTAGGCGTCTGATGTGCGATGATGGACTCGCGTAGGAGCTCGACGCTGTCTGGCGTCGTGGTGGCGTCGGCGGCAGCTAGACTGGCCAAGGTTCATGCAGCAGTACAGCTCTGAAGATGAATTGGTGGCAGGTGGCTGCGGCGGCCTCATACCCGGCAGGAGTCCTGGTTGAGGAGCACGCCGGACTGGTGGGTGCCCATACCCGGCATGCGTCCTGGTTGAGAACTCAGGTCTTAAATGTTAGGTTTGACTGCGAGGTCTGTTTGGTACTAGGCTCATACTATAAGCATCGCTTCATCAATTGGATAGGAGTAGCGACACTTTTATTGTCTAGATGGTGGCTTCAGTCTTACTGTTGTATGACTCTGTAAGGTCTTATGTGAATAATTAATAAAATGGTTGCATGCATCGTCCAGATGCAGAGGCCGGGTCCTTCTTTCATTTCTAAAAAGAAAAGGCTAGCGTGATGACCTGAGACGCATGGCACTTGTTAAATTATATGATCGGATAAAGGAACGGGACCAAGTCCATTGTGCCCACGAATTGTTTAAGCCTAGCAATTTTCCAAGCATTTAGACGTGTAAAGTAGCTGTCACTAACCATCCTTTGGTGGTCCTACGGATTAGTATAAGCTAGTAGCTTTAACCAGCGTTGGTTAACTAAATCGTCCAGTTGGCAATACATCTTACGGCGAAACCTCCACGCCGTGCAGGCCAGGGTTCAGGTACCCCCTCGAAAGGCTGGAAAGGGAAGCCTAGAACCGGGAAAGGGAAGTTGCTCCGGTGGCCACAACTACAGGAACACTCACAAGTGTGGGACTGTCGTCTTGTACTAGAGGCACCGGTGCAACGCATCGGCTCTTCATGGTCGTGTCACGTCTTTATCCACCATGAATTTTGGAGATCGACTTTGCCCCCTCGAACCCTCCAAACGGCTCCCCATCCAGATCCAGACCACGAACACCACAACAACACGTATGTACCACCCGGATGTGCATAAGAGCATCTAAGCCGGGCATCTCAAACCGGTCTCAAACGTTCGGACGGACGGCCCGGTCACTGACCTGTCATAAAAATTCGATTCAGATGGGCGTCTCAAACGGGTCTCAAACGCCCGGATTGACCGGCACACTCACGTCCAGCCTAAATATGGTCGCGCCTGGGCACGTCCGCCACTTCGGGCTGACGATAAGGTCCCACGCGGAATCGCTCGAAAATCTGGTGGTCTGACGGACGTCTTCTCTGGTGTGTGTGTGTGTGTGTTGGGGGGGGGGGGTGAACGCCTCATGGCGCCGCTCCGGCTCGCCGCCCGAGGTCAAATCCGGCAATTTAAGCCCGCAGGCGGAGGAGCAGGAGGGAGAGGAGTAGCAGCCGGATCCGATGGAGGTGGCGGATCCCGAGGAGGACGAGGCGGAGCAGCCGTAGTAGGAGCTGTCGCTCTGAGCTTCAACATGGAGGACGCGGAGGCGTAGTTCCCCGTCTCCCAAGCGGCCTAGATGGCCACTAGTGCAGAACATGCCTTTATCACCGGTTCGTAAGGGCCTTTAGTGCCGGTTCTGCAACCGGCACTATGGAGTGAAGACTAAAGCCCCCCCTTTAGTACCGGTTCGAGCCAGGCCCGGGTGCTGGTAGACCATTAGTACCGGTTGGTAGCACCAACCGGTACTAAATGTTTGGGGGGGTTGGTTTTAATTTTAATTTTCCATTAATTTTGTGTTTTCCATTTAATTCTTTTTTGTTTGCTGGTATTTTACGATACTACATATTGTACACGTTATGCATATATATAAATAGATTTTCTCGTAGAACTGATCATATATATATATAATCGAATGTCTCACAACCACCATTAATTATTCACACATACACATGTACATATATACAATTTCTCCTACATGTTGCCTTGGTGACTTCGGAGCACGATGACAAGTGGTTCATGGGGCGGTAGCGGGTAATAGTATTCTCCTTTGGGATCTATGACCTGGTCGAGCAAAAATCCCGCTATTTCCTCTTGAAGTGCTCGTATGCGCTCCTCTGATAGGAGCTTGTCCCGCACCTCTTTGAACTGTTAAAGGAGATCAATATGCATGTGTATTAGTTGTGTGACTAGATATCGACAATCATGTAAGATTTGTGAATAGTGTTCTGGCAAACGTACCCAGTCCTGTCTATCAGATCTGCTACTTTCGGACGCCATTATGCGAATGTTCTCGCAAATGTAGTATGCACACACTTCAGGCCCCGACGTCTGCTTCAGGGCCTTTACGACAGTAGAATTTAATCAGATAATAATTAATCAATCATGTTAATTAATTAATGGTATTGAAACAAGAATTAAAGAGATGGTAGCTAGCTAGCTAGTACTACTTAATTACTTACCTTGGGTCGATACCAACATAGCTTTTGTCGCCATTTTCCTGGAGTCACCTTGATGTACTTTGCCCAAGCCCTACCCGCCGGCAATGAAAATTAATAAAGGAGTTATTAAAAATAGTTCATATCAGGAAATGATGAAATAAATAGGCCGAGATATAGTTAATAATGATTGAAATAACCTGTCGACTATCCCCTTCACGATGCTGTAGTCACTATTTTTTTAAGTAGTGAGTCCAGTACTTCAACTTTTCCTTCGTCAACTTTAATGTCTAACAAGATCCAGTGGAAGCTGCATGCGCATACGTTTGCATGTATAAATTAAGCGGGCATGTGCATAACACTAATCAACTATAACCCTAAACCCTATACACTTATTAACATGTAGCTAGTAAGCAAAAACAGAATTTGTAGTACAAGACAGTGTGACTCACTCGAAGTTGTAAGGAAGTAGTATATCTTCATTGCTATTGAGGCGCTTCAAGAACTCTACCATGTTTTCTCTACATCTTGTCTACACCATTCCAATTTCCATGTGTATTCATTAACGGTATTTGGGTCAATGAACCCAATGCCATAGCGTCCAGCTTTTTTCATTTCATACATCTTCATCCTGCATAATACCACAGAAAAGAATATATAGTGAGGATATATAATTACAGGTAATTAATGATCAATCAATGAGCACTAGAGCTAGCTTGAGACTTAAATTACAGAAAGAAATCACTTACAGACAATAGCAACTGACGATAGATTTGTCGAGTGCATCTTGATTGAATAACTGAAATAGTTCTGAATACTCAACGGCCAGAGCTTTCTTATGGAAGTAATGATCTTCCTCGACTTGCACCATGAGGGACTCTCGATTGGAAATCTTGGTAATTTTCATGTACCAATCATGCAATTCATACATTCTCGTTGGGAGGTTCTTGACCTCCTCGGGCTCGACCAAAGGTTCGCCGCGGACATATTTCCGTTTTATTTCCTCCTCTCTAAGCGGAGGCATGGGCTCGATATCGAGGAGTTGTCCAACAGTGATCTTGAGCATTTCAGCCTGCATTATATGCTCCTCGGTTATTACCACATCGCCCAGCTCGGGAACGTAAACGGTTTTGCCCACAATAATATTGGGCGCGCGTACTCTCATGTGTTGTTGGCACAACAAGCGGGGGGGGGGGGGGTCGATTGCGCCGCCTGTTCTCCCAGCTGGGGAACGGTTTTCCCGCATTTTTTGACAGCTGCTTGTTGGCTCGAGCTCGAGCTCGCTTCTTTCTGTAGTCGTGCTCGATGTGCCTTCCTGATTTGGCGCTCATAGTCTGAGTCAACAGGCTTGGGAGCTGGTGGTCTAGCCATACGAATGAAGTGGTCAATCTTTTCCTCAGGCACTTTCTCCCTCGGCGGCGTTGCCGGTTTCGGTCGAAAATGAGCGTCCACTTCGGCCCGCACTATTGCATCGTTTTGCTCCTCGGTCATGTCGTAAGGCCTCTGAGGAAGAGGAGCGAGGCTGCTTGGACCATATTTATATCGCTTGTCTCCGCCTGTACTTTCTGTACTACCTCGACTCGTACCGCTACGCACCATAGCTGCGGCGTGTCTCTTCTGCGATTGCTTAGGCGGCGGAGACGGCTGACGTGGCTTAGTTGGAGCAGGAGGAGTGGCCTGACGCTGTGCCGGACTTGAAGCAGGAGGTGTGGCCTGACACGGTGTCGGACTTGAAGCAGGAGGTGTGGCCTGACGCTGTGCCGGACTTGAAGCAGGAGGTGTGGCCTGACACGGTGTCAGACTTGAAACAGGAGGAGTGGCCTGACGCTGTGCCGGACTTGAAGCAGGAGTCTGCTCACGCGTTCGTGGACTTGGAGGAGCGGGAGTCTGCTGACACGGTGGCGGACTTCGAGGAGGAGTCGGCAGACGCGGTGTCGGTGGACTTCGAAAGATGATGCAATCCTTTTTCCATAGGATGAAACGATGTATGGCCTCTCCCAGTGTTTGCTCGTCGTCACCTCCAGGAATGTCAAGCTCTAGCCCCGAATATGGGCCCACCACCTCATCAACCAAGACACGAGCATAGCCCGCTGGAATCGGGGCGCAATGGAAGGTTGCTTCGGGGGTAATTGTAAAAGCAACGGCGTTCGCCACCTTCATGGATATGTTCTTCATTTTGAAGTGTAGCTCACAGTTAGTGTTCTCTATGATGTCATCCACAGGGTATGTATCCAGCAGTGCGTCGCCCGGGGCGGAACCAACGCTGCTTCTCGGCATGGATGGGACGGTGCTATCCAATGCTGGATGATCATCCGCTTGCTGCTGCCGCTGCTGAGACCCCCTTTCCTGGCTAAGTGAGTCGATCTGCTGCTGCTGCTGCTGGAATTTGAGTGCCAAGTCCGCGTGCCTTGCTTCTAGGCCTTGAAGGCGTTCCGCGTCCTGCTTCCTCTGCTCCTCCTCCAGCTTCCTCTTCTTCTCCTCCTCCATCTTCTTTCTTGCACGGGTCCTGTAGTCGTCGTTCCATTCCGAAAAGCCCTCATACCAGGGAATAACGCCCTTGCCTCGTGTTCTTCCCGGGTGTTCAGGATTTCCCAGGGCGCGCGTAAGCTCGTCGTTCTCTCTGTTGGGCGTGAACACCCCCTTTCGAGCATCTTCTATTGCGTCAAGTAACTTTTGTTCTGCTCCTTTTAGACTTGCCTTCTTCGAAACCAGGCCTGTCTTCGGGTCCAACGCCCCCCATGCGCATAGAACCAAGTTCTGCACCTGGGGGGCCAGCTCCTAGTAACCGGAGTGACCCCTGCATCCTCCATCTCTTGCTCAGACTTATCCCACTTAGGCATTGCCACCGCGTAGCCACCTGGACCCAGCCTATGGAACTGCGTCTTTTTTGCGGCATTGGCCTTGTTTTTTCTCGACCGTTCCTTAGATAATTCTGATTCCTTGAATTTCACGAAAGCGGGCCAGTGTTCTCTTTGCTTCTCCAGTGTTCCCTTGAATTCTGGAGTCTTCCTTTCTGCAGCGAGGTAGTTGGCCCATACAGTTTTCTTGTGGGTGTTGAATGCAATTGCCATCTTCTTAAGAGCAGCGTCCTTGACTTTCTGCACATCTGCATCAGTGAAATAATCTGGTAGGGTGAAATGTTCCATCAGAGATTCCCAAAGCTTTTGTTTTGCTCTGTCGTCGACCCAAGTAACATCTGGGCGTTTAGTTTTTGGCTCTTTCCATTCTTGAATGGAGATCGGGAGTTGGTCCTTCACAAGAACTCCGCACTGACGAACGAACTTGCTCGCAATGTTCTTAGGCGTGAGGGGTTCGCCACTAGCTTTGATGGAATCGATGTTGTACTTTACACCCTCCTTCAACTTTTTGCTCGGGCCGCGCTTTGTCCTGCTGTCTGTAGAAGCAGATTTGCTCGATCCGGAGGGCTGAAAGAAGAAAGATCGATTCGTTAATATATCTTCAAATAAAAAAACATGTGATGATCACTAGATGCCTGCTTATATAAATATACCTCGCCGGTAGTCTTTGTTATTTCAAGATCAACATTGTATTCGTCATCATAATCATTGTCTGCGTCATCATAATCATAATCATAGTTCATGACTTCATCAGCTCGGTCGTCGAGATCGAATATCTTATCATCACCCTCCCCGGTATTGTTCAGATATTGGGAGCCGTCATTTGCTTCATTCAGATCATCTGGCCTGCTAGGGCTGCGTATGATCTCGAACAGGGCCTCTTCTCCCTCTCTGCCGGTATTGTCCGCCATAGCTTTTATTTAACTAATACAGAAGAAATATAAAACAATTTAGTATTCAAATTACAATGCATGGATGCAATCAATAAGGAAAAACTGAATCATATAGTACATAATATGCATCGTCTCGAATAATATATAATCTCGAATACATCGTCTCGAATAATATATAATCTCGAATACATCGTCTCGAATAATATATAATCTCGAATACATCGTCTCAAATAATATATAATCTCGAATACATCACTGGCTAGGTAGCTAATAAAGATCGAATACTATAGAAGAATCTAGGCCACTCGCGGTTCCTGGGGCGTGGGCGGTGGACACCCAAAGACAAGGAACCATCACAGGATCATATCTCCGGTCATCTGCCCAAAGAACCTGCCAGGTATTGGAGAACCTGACGTCCATAGCAGCCATGTAGCGATGGACGTGCTCGTCCTCCTCCCTGACACGACGACGCACCACCTCCGGCGGGGCCGGCTCCCTCTGCACCGAATGTGGCCCACGCGAACGCCACCAAAGGAGATCAGGGTCGACGACGGGACCCGAGGCCGGGTTCCTCACCAAGCGTCGCGCCCCTCCAGGTAGCACCTCCCAGTGCCAGCCCCGCGGAGCCCAATCCCGGACATGGGTCCTCTGAAGCAGGACGTCGTCGCAAACGGGTCGACAGCGGGGATGCGGGCCGGGCATCATCGACAACAAATACTATATGCCGCAAAAGTAAAGTAACATTTTTTAAATGATTGGATTGTGATTTCTTATATGCAAATTCTAAATTTTATAACTAAAAATATAATAAACTAAAAAACATCGACCATATCTAAAACTAACATTTCTAACATTTCTATAACTAAAATTGTATAACTAATTTTTCTTTAACATTTCTATATAACAAACATTTCTATAACATTAATATAGAAAAAACTAACATTTCTATATATAACTAACATTTCTATATAACTAACATTTCTATAACATTAATACTGAAAAAACTGAAAAAACTAAAAACTAAAAACTAATAAACTAAAAACTAAAAACAGAAAAACTAAAAACTAAAAACAGAACAAAAATTGTGTATGTGTGTGTGTATGGTGTGTGTGTGTGTGTATGTGTTGTGTGTGCAGGCGACGGCGACGGCGAGCCAAGGCGACGGCGCCGGCGGCGCGCGCGGCGGCTTCGATTGGAGGGAGAGGAGAGGGGGGACAGAGGCTCACAGCGCGGGCGAGGTCGAGGCGACGGCGACGCGGGCCGGTGCGGGGACGGGGACGAGGGCCGGTGCGGGGATGGGGACGGGCCGGCGACGCGGACGGCGCGACGAGGACGTGGGCAGCGCGGAGTCGACGGGGACGGCGCGACGGCGCGGGACGGGGCGGCAGCGATGAAGCAGAGAGAAGTGGGAGGAAACTGACGAAATTTTCGTAAGTGTTTCTTATATAGGATGGTCCTTTAGTACCGGTTGGAGCCACCAACCGGTACTAAAGGTCGATTTTGGCCAGGCCCAGCGGCGGGAAGCGCCCACCTTTAGTACCGGGTGGTGGCACCAACCGGTACTAAAGGGTGTGCGCTGCCAGGCGAGGGGCGCAGAAGTTTAGTCCCACCTCGCTAGTTGAGGAGCGCCAGGACCAGTTTATAAGCCCCGACGCGGGCACTGCATTGAGCTCCTCTCAATAGCAGGCCTTCTGGGCCTACCTCTCCTACTCTGCCTGTGGGCCTACTGGGCTTGCGGGCCTGCATCCTGGCCCAACTACAGGTTGGGTTTCTAGTCGTATGCAGGCCGCTCTGGCCCAGTAGGTGGGCTTTTTTATTTTCTTATTTTTTTGCTTTATTTATTTTTGGTTTATTTATTTTTGAGTTGTTTTTTGCTGTATTTAGAGTTTCTTTGGGAATATTTTTGCTTTAGGTACAAAAAATTACAAACTTTCTGTTAGTGCCGGTAGTTTACAAATTTGAATAGTTTACATTTTGAATTATTTGAAATTTGTGTGAATCACTAGTTTGTGAATAACTTAACTTTGAAAATAGATTTTCAGTGATTCTTTTTTCTTATGTTTATTCAATTTGGTAATGCTTAGGTTATTTAAAAAATGAAATCCCTTTGTAACGGATGAGTTTTCGTCCGAAACCCTGATACTTCGAAAGAGATTGTCCATTTTATACACGAAGTGCATCCAGTTTTTGCGGTAACCCTCTCTACTTTTTTGCACATGCTATGTGGGTGAAATTATGATACCATGCCAACTTTCAACCTTTTCCGAGTTCATTTGAAATGCTTTTCAATTTCAGGGTCATTTAGCTGAAAAAAATCAGTAAATGCATGAAAGAATTTGTTTGCACATAAAATTTCTTCGCGTTTCAAATGCCAAAACACATAACTACCCTAACTATTACAGAGATTCCCTCCTGGGTGTGAAACACAGAAGAAAGTGATGATAGTGAAGCCGATCACATCCCAGATCTTTGGGTGTGAAACTTTTTCTTCGCGTATGTCCCTTCGCGCCGTAGCCATGGAAAATCTTCATCATTTAATTGGATGCTTGGGTCAATATTCACTGTGAATGGAGCAATTTCATCAAACTTTTCATAATCTTCTGACATGTCTGTCTTGTCATCCACTCCCACGATGTTTCTCTTCCCAGAAAGAACTATGTGGCGCTTTGGCTCATCGTATGATGCATTCGCTTCCTTATCTTTTCTTTTTCTCGGCTTGGTAGACATATCCTTCACATAGAAAACATGTGCCACATCATTAGCTAGGACGAATGGTTCGTCTGCATACGCAAGATTGTTGAGATCCACTGTTGTCAATCCATACTGCGGGTCTTCCGTTACCCCATATCGTGTCATATTGACCCATTTGCACCGAAACAAAGGGACCTTCAAATCACGTCCATAGTCAAGTTCCCATATCTCCTCTATGTAACCATAATATGTTTCCTTTCCCGTCTTGGTTGTTGCATCAAAGCGGACACCACTGTTTTGGTTGGTGCTCTTCTTATCTTGGGCGATCGTGTAAAATGTATTACCATTTATCTCGTACCCTTTGAAAGTCATTATATTCGAAGATGGTAACTGGGACAACGAGTACAGGTCATCTTCAATAGAGGCGTCATGCATGGTACGTGTCTGCAACCAGCCGGCGAAACTCCTGGTTTGTTCACGTGTAATCCAGTCATCAGACCGCTCCAGGTGTTTGGAGCGTAGAAAATTCTTGTGTTCGTCCATATATGGAGCCGCCAAGGCGGAATTCTGTATAACTGTGTAGTGTGCTTCAGTGAGAGAATGTCCGTCCATACATATTTTTTGATTCCCTCCTAGCGTGCCTTTTCCACCCAGTCTGCCCTTATGCCGCGATTCAGGAACACCAATCGGCTTAAGGTCAGGATTAAAGTCAATACAAAACTCAATGACCTCATCATTTTCATGGCCCTTGGAGATGCTTCCTTCTGGCCTAGCATGGTTATGAACATATTTCTTTAAGACTCCCATGAACCTCTCAAAGGGGAACATATTGTGTAGAAATACAGGACCCAAAACGCTAATCTCTTTGCATAGGTGAACTAGGACGTGCGTCATGATGTTGAAGAAGGATGGTGGGAACACCAACTCGAAACTGACAAGACATTGCACCAAATCATTCTCTAACCTTGGTATGATTTCTGGATCAATTACCTTCTGAGAGATTGCATTGAGGAATGCACATAGCTTTGTTGGAAATATGCCCTAGAGGCAATAATAAAATGGTTATTATTATATTTCCTTGTTCATGATAATTGTCTATTGTTCATGCTTTAATTGTGTTATCCGGACATCGTAATACATGTGTGAATACATAGACCATAACATGTCCCTAGTGAGCCTCTATTTGACTAGCTCGTTGATCAATAGATGGTTATGGTTTCCTGACCATGGACATTGGATGTCATTGATAACGGGATCACATCATTAGGAGAATGATGTGATGGACAAGACCCAATCCTAAGCATAGCACCAGATCGTGTCGTTCGTTTGCTAAAGCTTTTCTAATGTCAAGTATCATTTCCTTAGACCATGAGATCGTGCAACTCCCGGATACCGGGAATGCTTTGGGTGTACCAAACGTCACAACGTAACTCGGTGGCTATAAAGGTGCACTACAGGTATCTCCGAAAGTGTCTGTTGGGTTGGCTCGGATCGAGACTGGGATTTGTCACTCCGTATGACAGAGAGGTATCTCTGGGCCCACTCGGTATTGCATCATCATAATGAGCTCAATGTGACTAAGTAGTTAGTCACGGGATCATGCATTACGGAACGAGTAAAGTGACTTGCCGGTAACGAGATTGAACGAGGTATTGGGATACCGACGATCGAATCTCGGGCAAGTAAAGTACCGATTGACAAAGGGAATTGAATACGGGATTGCTTGAATCCTCGACATCGTGGTTCATTCGATGAGATCATCGTGGAAAATGTGGGAGCCAACATGGGTATCCAGATCCCGCTGTTAGTTATTGGCTAGAGAGGTGTCTCGGTCATGTCTGCATGATTCCCGAACCCGTAGGGTCTACACGCTTAAGGTTCGATGACGCTAGGGTTATAAGGAAGGTTTGTATGTGATTACCGAATGTTGTTCGGAGGCCCGGATGAGATCCCTGACGTCACGAGGAGTTCCGGAATGGTCTGGAGGTAAATATTTATATATGGGAAGTCACCATACGGTCACCGGAAATATTCGGGGGTATACCGGTATTGTACCGGGACCACCGGGAGGGTCCACCTGCCCCGGAGGGCCTTATGGGCTGTAGGTGGAAGGGAACCAGCCCTTAGTGGGCTGGGCGCCAACCCCCTAGGGCCTATGCGCCTAGGGTTTGGGGGGAACCCTAAAGGGGGGCGCCCCCTTGCTTGGGGGAGCAAGCTCCCTCCCCCCTTGGCCGCCGCCCCCCTCTAGATCTCATCTAGAGGGGCCGGCCCCCTTCCCCCTTCTCCCTATAAATAGAGGGGTGAGGGGAGGGCTGCAACACCACATCCAAGGCGCAGCCCCTCCCCTCCCCAACACCTCTCCTCCTCCGCGTGTGCTTGGCGAAGCCCTGCCGGAGAACTGTCACTCCACCACCACCACGTCGTCGTGCTGCTGTTGGAGCCCTCTTCCTCAACCTCTCCCTCCTCCTTGCTGGATCAAGGCATGTGAGACGTCACCGCTCCGTACGTGTGTTGAACGCGGCGGTGCCGTCCGTTTGGCGCTTGGATCATCAGTGATTTGGATCACGATGAGTACGACTCCATCAACCCCGTTCTCTTGAACGCTTCCGCTCGCGATCTACAAGGGTATGTAGATGCACTCCTCCCCTCTCGTTGCTAGTAAACTCCATAGATTGATCTTGGTGATGCGTAGAAAATTTTAATTTCTGCTACAATCCCCAACAGTGGTATCAGAGCTAGGTCTATGCGTAGTTTCTTTGCACGAGTAGAACACAAGTTGTTGTGGGCGTCGATTTTGTCAATTTACTTGCCGTTACTAGTCTTATCTTGATTCGGCGGCATCGTGGGATGAAGCGGCCCGGACCGACCTTACACGTACGCTTACGTGAGACAGGTTCCACCGACTGACATGCACTAGTTGCATAAGGTGGCTAGCGGGTGTCTGTCTCTCCCACTTTAGTCGGATCGGATTCGATGAAAAGGGTCCTTATGAAGGGTAAATAGAAATTGGCATATCACGTTGTGGTTTTGGCGTAGGTAAGAATCGTTCTTGCTAGAAACCTATAGCAGCCACGTAAAAGTTTGCAACAACAATTAGAGGACGTCTAACTTGTTTTTGCAGCAAGTGTCATGTGATGTGATATGGCCAGAAGGATGTGATGAATGATATATGTGATGTATGAGATTGATCATGTTCTTGTAATAGGAATCACGACTTGCATGTCGATGAGTATGACAACCGGCAGGAGCCATAGGGGTTGTCTTAATTTATTTATGACCTGCGTGTCAACTGGAACGTCATGTAATTACTTTACTTTATTGCTAACCGTTAGCCATAGTAGTAGAAGTAATAGTTGGCGAGACAACTTCATGAAGACACGATGATGGAGATCATGGTGTCATGCCGGTGACGATGATGAACATGGCGCCCCGAAGATGGAGATCAAAATGAGCAAAATGATATTGGCCATATCATGTCACTATTTGATTGCATGTGATGTTTATCATGTTTTACATCTTATTTGCTTAGAACGACGGTAGCATAAATAAGATGATCCATCGCTAAAATTTCAATAAAGTGTCCCCCTAACTGTGCACCGTTGCGAAGGTTCGTTGTTCAGAAGCACCACGTGATGATCGGGTGTGATAGGTTCTAACGTTCGCATACAACGGGTGTAAGCCAGATTTACACACGCAATACACTTAGGTTGACTTGACGAGCCTAGCATGTACAGACATGGCCTCGGAACACAAGAGACCGAAAGGTCGAACATGAGTCGTATAGCAGATACGATCAACATGAAGATGTTCACCGATGATGACTAGTCCGTCTCACGTGATGATCGGACACGGCCTAGTTGACTCGGATCATGTATCACTTAGATGACTAGAGGGATGTCTGTCTGAGTGGGAGTTCGTTAATAATTTGATTAGATGAACTTAATTATCATGAACTTAGTCTAAAAACCTTTACAATATGTCTTGTAGATCAAATGGCCCACGCTAATGTTGCCCTCAACTTCAACGCGTTCCTAGAGAAAACCAAGCTGAAAGACGATGGTAGCAACTACACAGACTGGGTCCGTAACCTGAGGATTATCCTCATAGCTGCCAAGAAAGCATATGTCCTTGAAGCACCGCTAGGTGATGCACCTGTTTTCCCAGCAACTCAAGACGTTCTGAACGCCTGGCAGTCACGTAGTGATGATTACTCCCTGGTTAAGTGCGGCATGCTTTACAGCTTAGAACCGGGGCTCCAAAAGCGTTTTGAGCAGCACGGAGCATATGAGATGTTCCAAGAGCTGAAAATGGTTTTCCAAGCTCATGCCCGGGTTGAGAGATATGAAGTCTCCGACACGTTCTATAGTTGTAAGATGGAGGAGAATAGTTCCGTCAGTGAACACATACTCAAAATGTCTGGGTTGCACAACCGCTTGTCTCAGCTGGGAGTTAATCTCCCGGATGACGCGGTCGTTGACAGAATCCTTCAGTCGCTCCCACCTAGCTACAAGAGCTTTGTGATGAACTTCAATATGCAGGGGATGGAAAAGACCATTCCTGAAGTATATTCAATGCTGAAATCAGCGGAGGTGGAGATCAAAAAGGAACATCAAGTGTTGATGGTGAATAAAACCACTAAGTTCAAGAAAGGCAAGGGTAAGAAGAACTTCAAGAAAGACGGCAAGGGAGTTGCCGCGCCCGGTAAGCAAGCTGCCGGGAAGAAGACAAAGAATGGACCCAAGCCTGAGACTGAGTGCTTTTATTGCAAGGGAAACGGTCACTGGAAGCGGAACTGCCCCAAGTACTTAGCGGATAAGAAGGCCGGCAATACCAAAGATATATGTGATATACATGTTATAGATGTGTACCTAACCAGCGCTCGTAGTAGCTCCTGGGTATTTGATACCGGTGCGGTTGCTCATATTTGTAACTCAAAGCAGGAGCTACGGAATAAGCGGAGACTGGCGAAGGACGAGGTGACGATGCGCGTCGGGAATGGTTCCAAGGTCGATGTGATCGCCGTCGGCACGCTACCTCTACATTTACCTATGGGACTAGTTTTAAACCTCAATAATTGTTATTTAGTGCCAGCTTTGAGCATGAACATTGTATCTGGATCTCATTTAATGCGAGATGGCTACTCATTTAAATCCGAGAATAATGGTTGTTCTATTTATATGAGAGATATGTTTTATGGTCATGCCCCGCTGGTCAATGGTTTATTCTTAATGAATCTCGAACGTGATGTTACACATATTCATAGTGTGAATGCCAAGAAATGTAAGGTTGATAATGATGGTCCCACATACTTGTGGCACTGCCGCCTTGATCACATTGGTGTCAAACGCATGAAGAAACTCCATGTAGATGGACATTTGGAGTCTCTTGATTATGAGTCATTTGACACGTGCGAACCATGCCTCATGGGAAAAATGACCAAGACTCCGTTCTCCGGAACAGTGGAGCGAGCAACCAACTTATTGGAAATCATACATACTGATGTGTGCGGTCCAATGAGCGTTGAGGCTCGCGGTGGCTATCGTTATGTTCTCACCCTCACTGATGACTTGAGTAGATATGGGTATGTCTACTTAATGAAACACAAGTCCGAGACCTTTGAAAAGTTCATGGAATTTCAGAGTGAGGTTGAGAATCAACGTGACAGGAAAATAAAGTTCTTACGATCAGATCGTGGAGGGGAATATTTGAGTCATGAATTTGGCACACACTTACGGAAATGTGGAATTGTTTCACAACTCACGCCGCCTGGAACACCTCAGCGTAATGGTGTGTCCGAACGTCGTAATCGCACTCTATTGGATATGGTGCAATCTATGATGTCTCTTACCGATCTACCGCTATCATTCTGGGGTTATGCTTTAGAGACTGTCGCATTCACTTTAAGTAGGGCTCCGTCGAAATCCGTTGAGACGACACCATATGAATTATGGTTTGGAAAGAAACCTAAGCTGTCGTTTCTTAAAGTTTGGGGTGCGATGCTTATGTCAAGAAACTTCAACCTGAAAAGCTCGAACCCATGTCGGAAAAATGCATCTTCATAGGATACCCTAAGGAAACCATTGGGTATACCTTCTACCTCAAATCCGAAGGCAAGATCTTCATTGCCAAGAATGGGTCCTTTCTGGAGAAAGAGTTTCTCTCGAAAGAAGTAAGTGGGAGGAAAGTGGAACTTGATGAGATGACCCCTCTCGAACCAGAAAGTAGCGCAGCACAAGAAAATGTTTCTGTGGTGCCTGCACCGACTAGAGAGGAAGTTAATGATGATGATCATGATCAAGTTACCAGTGAACTTTGTAGGTCCACAAGGACACGTTCCGCACCAGAGTGGTACGACAACCCTGTCCTGGAAATCATGTTGTTGGACAACGGTGAACCTTCAAACTATGAAGAAGCAATGGCGGGTCCAGGTTCCAACAAATGGCTTGAAGCCATGCAATCCGAGATAGGATCCATGTATGAAAACAAAGTATGGACTTTGACAGACTTGCCCGATGATCGGCGAGCGATAGAAAATAAATGGATCTTTAAGAAAAAGACGGACGCGGATGGAAATGTTACCATCTATAAAGCTCGACTTGTGGCTAAGGGTTATCGACAAGTTCAAGGAGTTGACTACGATGAGACCTTCTCACCCGTAGCGAAGCTGAAGTCCGTCCGAATCATGTTAGCAATTGCCGCATTCTACGATTATGAAATATGGCAAATGGACGTCAAAACGGCATTCCTTAACGGCTTCCTTAAGGAAGAATTGCATATGATGCAGCCGGAAGGTTTTGTCAATCCTAAGAATGCTGACAAAGTATGCAAGCTCCAGCGCTCAATCTATGGGCTGGTACAGGCATCTCGGAGTTGGAACATTCGCTTTGATGAGATGATCAAAGCGTTTGGGTTTACGCAGACTTATGGAGAAGCCTGTGTTTACAAGAAAGTGAGTGGGATCTCTGTAGCATTTCTCTTATTATATGTGGATGACATACTATTGATGGGAAATGATATAGAATTCTTGGAAAGTATAAAGGCCTACTTGAATAAGTGTTTTTCAATGAAGGACCTTGGAGAAGCTGCTTACATATTAGGCATCAAGATCTATAGAGATAGATCGAGACGCCTCATAGGTCTTTCACAAAGCACATACCTTGACAAGATATTGAAGAAGTTCAATACGGATCAGTCCAAGAAGGGGTTCTTGCCTGTATTGCAAGGTGAGAGATTGAGCACGGCTCAATGCCCGACCACGGCAGAAGATAGAGAAAAGATGAGGGTCGTCCCCTATGCCTCGGCCATAGGGTCTATTATGTATGCCATGCTGTGTACCAGACCTGATGTAAACCTTGCCGTAAGTTTGGTAGGAAGGTACCAAAGTAATCCCAGCATGGAACAATGGACAGCGGTCAAGAACATCCTGAAGTACCTGAAAAGGACTAAGGATATGTTTCTCGTTTATGGAGGTGACGAGGAGCTCGTCGTAAAGGGTTACGTCGATGCTAGCTTCGACACTGATCTGGATGACTCTAAGTCACAAACCGGATACGTGTATATTTTGAATGGTGGGGCAGTCAGCTGGTGCAGTTGCAAGCAAAGCGTCGTGGCGGTATCTACATGTGAAGCGGAGTACATGGCAGCCTCGGAGGCAGCACATGAAGCAATCTGGATGAAGGAGTTCATTGCCGACCTAGGAGTTATTCCCAATGCATCGGGGCCGATGACTCTCTTCTGTGACAACACTGGAGCTATTGCCCTTGCCAAGGAGCCCAGGTTTCACAAGAAGACCAGGCACATCAAGCGTCGCTTCAACTCCATTCGTGAAAATGTTCAAAATGGAGACATAGATATTTGTAAAGTGCATACGGATTTGAATGTTGCAGATCCGTTGACTAAACCTCTTCCACGAGCGAAACATGATCAACACCAGAACTCTATGGGTGTACGATTCATCACAATGTAACTAGATTATTGACTCTAGTGCAAGTGGGAGACTGTTGGAAATATGCCCTAGAGGCAATAATAAAATGGTTATTATTATATTTCCTTGTTCATGATAATTGTCTATTGTTCATGCTTTAATTGTGTTATCCGGAAATCGTAATACATGTGTGAATACATAGACCATAACATGTCCCTAGTGAGCCTCTATTTGACTAGCTCGTTGATTAATAGATGGTTACGGTTTCCTGACCATGGACATTGGATGTCATTGATAACGGGATCACATCATTAGGAGAATGATGTGATGGACAAGACCCAATCCTAAGCATAGCACTAGATCGTGTAGTTCATTTGCTAAAGCTTTTCTAATGTCAAGTATCATTTCCTTAGACCACGAGATCGTGCAACTCCCGGATACCGTAGGAATGCTTTGGGTGTACCAAACGTCACAACGTAACTGGTGGCTATAAAGGTGCACTACAGGTATCTCTGAAAGTGTCTGTTGGGTTGGCTCGGATCGAGACTGGGATTTGTCACTCCGTATGACGGAGAGGTATCTCTGGGCCCACTCGGTATTGCATCATCATAATGAGCTCAATGTGACTAAATAGTTAGTCACGGGATTATGCATTACGGAACGAGTAAAGTGACTTGCCGGTAACGAGATTGAAGGAGGTATTGGGATACCCACGATCGAATCTCGGGCAAGTAAAGTACCGATTGACAAAGGGAATTATATATGGGATTTCTTGAATCCTCGACATCGTGGTTCATCCGATGAGATCATCATGGAACATGTGGGAGCCAACATGGGTATCCAGATCCCGTTGTTGGTTATTGGCTAGAGTGGTGTCTCGATCATGTCTGCATGATTCCCGAACCCGTAGGGTCTACACACTTAAGGTTCGATGACGCTAGGTTTATAAGGAAGGTTTGTATGTGATTAACGAATGTTGTTCGGAGTCCCAGATGAGATCCCTGACGTCACGAGGAGTTCCGGAATGGTCCGGAGGTAAAGATTTATATATGGGAAGTCACCATACGGTCACCGGAAATATTCTGGGGTATACCGGTACTGTACCGGGACCACCGGAGGGGTTCCGGGGGTCCACCTGCCCCGGAGGGCCTTATGGGCTGTAGGTGGAAGGGAACCAGCCCTTAGTGGGCTGGGCGCCAACCCCCCTAGGGCCCATGCGCCTAGGGTTTGGGGGGAACCCTAAAGGGGGGGCGCCCCCCTTGCTTGGGGGGGGGGGGCAAGCTCCCTCCCCCCTTGGCCACCACCCCCCACTAGATCTCATCTAGAGGGGCCGGCCCCCTTCCCCCTTCTCCCTATAAATAGAAGGGTGAGGGGAGGGCTGCAACACCACATCCAAGGCGCAGCCCCTCCCCTCCCCAACACCTCTCCTCCTCCGCGTGTGCTTGGCGAAGCCCTGCCGGAGAACTGTCACTCCACCACCACCATGCCGTCGTGCTGCTGTTGGAGCCCTCTTCCTCAACCTCTCCCTCCTCCTTGCTGGATCAAGGCGTGGGAGACGTCACCGCTCCGTACGTGTGTTGAACGCGGAGGTTCCGTCCGTTCGGCGCTTGGATCATCGGTGATTTGGATCACGACGAGTACGACTCCATCAACCCCGTTCTCTTGAACGCTTCCGCTCGCGATCTACAAGGGTATGTAGATGCACTCCTCCCCTCTCGTTGCTACTAAACTCCATAGATTGATCTTGGTGATGCGTAGAAAATTTTAATTTCTGCTACGATCCCCAACAAGCTTCACAATGGCTAATCGAACGTTATCCGGTAGAAGCCCCCTCAATGCAACCGGAAGCAGTTGCGTCATAATCACGTGGCAGTCATGAGACTTTAGGTTCTGGAACTTTTTCTCTGCCATGTTTATTATTCCCTTTATATTCGACGAGAAGCCAGACGGTACCTTAATACCGAGCAGGCATTGAAAGAAGATTTCCTTCTCTTCTTTGGTAAGAGCGTAGCTGGCATGACCCTGATGTATGCCGTCTTTTCCATGCATACGTTGCTGGTCCTCCCGTGCCTTAGGTGTATCTTTTGTCTTCCCATACACGCCCAAGAAGCCAAGCAGGGTCACGCAAAGATTCTTCGTCACGTGCATCACGTCGATTGCAGAGCGGACCTCTAGATCTTTCCAATAGGGCAGGTCCCAAAATATGGATTTCTTCTTCCACATGGGTGCGCGTCCGTCAGTGTCATTCGGAACAGGTTGTCCGCCAGGACCTTTTCCAAATACTACCTTCAAATCCTTGACCATATCATGTACATCAGCACCAGTACGGTGGCGAGGCTTCGTCCGGTGATCCGCCTCACCTTTGAAATGCTTGCCTATCTTTCTTACGGGATGCCTGCTCGGAAGAAATCGACGATGTCCCAGGTACACATTCTTCCTACAATTTTCCAAATATATACTGTCGGTATCATCCAAACAGTGCGTGCATGCGCGGTATCCCTTGTTTGTCTGTCCTGAAAGGTTACTGAGAGCTGGCCAATCATTGATGGTCACGAACAGCAAGGCCTTTAGGTCAAATTCTTCCCCCATGTGCTCATCCCACGCACGTACACCTGTTCCATTCCACAGCTGTAAGAGTTCTTCAACTAATGGCCTTAGGTACACATCAATGTCGTTGCCGGGTTGCTTAGGGCCTTGGATGAGCACTCGCATCATAATGAACTTCCGCTTCATGCACAACCAAGGAGGAAGGTTATACAAACATAGAGTCACAGGCCAGGTGCTATGGTTGCTGCTCTGCTCCCCAAAAGGATTAATGCCATCTGTGCTGAGACCAAACCATACATTCCTTGCGTCATCTGCAAACTCCTTCCCGTACTTTCTCTCAATTTTTCTCCACTGCGACCCGTCAGTGGGTACTCTCAACTTTCCGTCTTTCTTACGGTCTTCTCTGTGCCATCGCATCGCCTTGGCATGCTCTTTGTTTTGGAACAAATGTTTCAACCGTGGTATTATAGGAGCATACCACATTACCTTGGCAGGAATCTTCTTCCTGGGGCGCTCGCCCTCGACATCACCAGGGTCATCGCGCCTGATCTTATAGCGCAATGCACCGCATACCGGGCAAGCGTTCAAATCCTCGTACTCACCGTGGTAGAGGATGCAGTCATTAGGGCATGCATGTATCTTCTGCACCTCTAACCCTAGATGGCAGACAACCTTCTTTGCTTCGTACATACTCTCGGGAAATTCGTTGTCCTTTGGAAGCATATTCTTTATCATTACCAGCAACTTTCCAAATCCCTTGTCAGATACACCATTCTCTGCCTTCCATTGCAGCAATTCCAGTGTGGTGCCCAACTTTTTCTTGTCAGCTTCGCAATTCAGGTACAACAATTTCTTGTGATCCTCTAACATGCGCTGCAACTTCTTCTTCTCCAAATCACTTGTGCAGTTTCTCTTTGCATCGGCAATGGCCCGACCTAGATCATCAATGGGCTCATCTGATGCCTCTTCTTCAGCTTCTTCCCGCATTGCCGGCTCAGCTTCTTCCCCCATTGTTGTATCATCGTATTCAGGGAACCCATGGCCAGGATAGTTGTCGTCGTCCTCTTCTTCTTCATTGTCTTCCATCATAACCCCTCTTTCTCCGTGCTTAGTCCAAACATTATAGTGGGGCATGAAACCGGACTTAAACAGGTGGACGTGAATGGTTCTTGACGTAGAGTAATTGTGATCATTCTTACAGACTAAACATGGACAAGGCATAAAACCATCCGCCCGCTTGTTTGCCTCAGCCACAAGCAGAAAAGTTTGCACGCCATTAATGAACTCGGGAGAGCATCGGTCATCGTACATCCATTGTCGGCTCATCTTCATTACACAACACCGAATAGACCAAATTAATACAAGTTCATACAAGACTTAAATGCAACAAACATATAACTATCTAACTAAAGAATTTAAATGCAACAACAAATGCGATCAAGATCGCAACTAAGGTAACAATTGATCCAACATCATAATGATACCAAGCCTCACTATCAATGGCATATTTTCTAATCTTTCTAATCTTCAAGCGCATTTTCTCCATCTTGATCTTGTGATCATCGACGACATCGGCAACATGCAACTCCAATTCCATCTTCTCCCCCTCAATTCTTTCCAATTTTTCTTTCAAATACTCGTTTTCTCTTTCAACTAAATTTAACCTCTCGACAATACGGTCGGTTGGAATTTCCGGTTCACAAACCTCCTAGACAAAAATATCTATGTCAACTTGATGGGCATAATTTGTCATAAACACAAAATGCAACAACTAGTTTTAAAAGAGAATATACCACATCCGAATCATAACAAGGACGAGGGCCGACGGGGACGGATATCAAAACCATGGCACTATGTATACCAAACAACGTACGGGTAAGATAATTATACGAGTAACTATATATCCAAATCACACAAACATCAATTTGGTAATGTAAAACATTCATGAACAAGAGGCTCACCACAAGGTGGTGCCGGCGACGGAACGGTGCGGGCGATCGACTGTGGTTACGACGGAGATTTAGAAGGCACTAAGTAAACCACACCTACATATGCAAACTAAGTGTTAGTTTTGACCACAAATTGCATATAAATCAAATACTAGCACATATATTTTCTACCAAATTACTAAACTCATAAATTAATCACTATACAAAGCATTGCAAGAGCTAATCTAGCAATGAGAGATGAAAGGACAAAGTTGCTAACCTTTGTGATCATTTGAATGGATGGGGGCCTTCAAATCTTGACAAATTTTGGGCAAAATGTGTGATGAGCTCGAGAGGAAGAGGGGAAGAACAGAGAGGAGAGGGGAAAGGGGAAGAACAGAGCGAGCTGGGGTGGACGAAGGGCTTATGTAGGACGACCTTTAGCACCGGTTCGTGCGATGAACCGGTACTAAAGGTGCTGGAGGGGCCCCAGACTGACAACATCCTGCCACCACTCACTTTAGTACAGGTCCGTGGCACGAACCGGTGCTAAAGGTCGGCCACGAACCGGTACTAATGAAAGCGGCTGGCTAACCATTGGAACCGGCACTAATGCACACATTAGTGCCGGCTCAAAAGCAAACCGGCACTAATGTGCTTGACATTTGACCCTTTTTCTACTAGTAGGCGTAGCAACAGGCCATCCTGCAGTCCATCCAGAATGATACCTATGTGGAGGCCAACTGACAGTTCATCGGGAAGGAACTGGCGGCAAGCGAGCGGAGATGGATGTGGAGGCCGACGCGAAGGAGGCGGAACTGCGGCCGCCGCCCATGTATCCGGAGCCGGACATGGAGATACTAGACATCTCTAACGAGGACTAGGGTAGTTGATGTACGTAATATGTGGATTTTATCTTTTGCAAGCTTTTGTATTGATTTAAAAATTTTAATACGAGGTATCCGGATGCAGATAAGCAAATTTAAGGACTGATTGGTCACTGCGCGCGTCTGCACGCGTTTGAGGGCCCGGATTTGCCTAGTCCATCTGTAGATGCTCTAAAAGGACAAAGTATACAATTCCTTTACCATGCGTCTTCTCTAATCCAATGTGAATGACTTCTAAGAAGTTCTTTCAAAAAAACTTACAAAAGATGTACTAGACAAGAAATGAAGAAGCGAGACAGGTAACGACATTGTATTAGCACATCAAAACAGACTTATCTTTGTGTGTTCTATAAATATGTCCCATATCTTTGTTGTGAAGCGTGTAAATATACGTGTTTGCTTTGAATCACCAATTAAATGGCTCTGTGGTTTAACACCAATCTCGATGGTAGAGGGAGCATGCGATGCTTGATCACATCAACCTTGGAAACACTTCAAACACATATCGTCATCTCACCTTCAGCTAGTCTCCGTTTATTCCGTAGCTTTTTATTTCGAGTTACTACCACTTAGCAACCGAACCGGTATTTAATACCATGGTGCTACTAGGAGTACTAGTAAAGTACACATTATAATGTATATCCAATATACTTCTATCGGCCTTGCCAGCCTTCTCATCTACCAAGTATCTAGGGTAGTTCTGCTTCAGTGACCGTTCCCCTCATTTCGGAAGCTCTTAGTCTCGGGTTTGGGTTCAACCTTGGGTTTCTTCACTAGAGCAGCAACTGATTTGCCGTTTCATGAAGTATCCCTTTCTTGCCCTTGCCCTTCTTGAAACTAGTGGTTTTACTAACCATCAACAATTGATTCTCCTATTTGATTTCTACTTTTGCGGTGTCGCGAATAGCTCAAGGATCATCATATCTATCCCTGATATGTTATAGTTCATCACGAAGCTCTAGTAGCTTGGTGGCAGTGACTTTGGAGAACCATCACTATCTCATCTGGAAGATTAACTCCCACTCGATTCAAGCGATTGTAGAACTCATACAATCTGAGCACATGCTCAACGATTGAGCTTTTCTCCTTAGTTTGTAGGCTTAAGAAACTTGTCAGAGGTCTCATACCTCTTGACGTGGGCACTAGCCTGAAATCCCAATTTCAGTCCTTGGAACATCTCATATGTTCTGCGATGTTTCAAAAACGTCTTTGGTGCCTTAATTCTAAACCATTTAGCATTACGCACTGAACTATCATGTAGTCATCAAAACGTGTATGTCAGATGTTCGCAACATCCACAACCGACGCTCGAGGTTCAGCACACTGAGCGGTGCATTAAGGACATAATCCTTCTGCGGAGCAATGAGGACAATCCTTAGTTTACGGACCCAGTCCGCATAATTGCTACTGTCAACTCTCAACTAAATTTCTCTAGGAACAAATCTAAAATAGTAGAACAAATCTAAAACAGTAGAACAAATCTAAAACAGTAGAACAAAAACTTGCACTAACAAGTTTCTGTTCTTGCCAAACTAACCTTGCCACCATCACCTACACCTAGAGAGACTATGATCTGGAGTTTGTGGCCACCCCAAGAGTTGCCTAGATGCCCTTAGCATTTTGTCAAACACTTGGTGTGCATAGTCAGTTTTGACATGAGTTTGAGTTTGCACTGTGTACTTAACCCTCTAACCCAGTAACCTTGTCCACTAAGATCCTAGCTACTCCTAACCTAGTCCTGTTATTTGCCAGCCTCGCTCAAGCACTCTAGGCCGCCCTGGCATTATGTCGAGCACGTCTCGTACGTGTTTTGGGCGCGCCCAGAGCGCGCGTTTTACACGTGCGGGCGCCTGAGCCGCCGCGTCGCACGGCCGCCTCCCCGCGCCCGCTCTGGCCTCTCCTCACTCGCAGCCAACTCGCCCGCACCCTCCCTCGCCGCAGAGCCAACCCTGGCGCCCTACAGCGCCGCCGTCAGGTTGGCCACGGCGGCTAGCGGCCGGCCACAGTGGACTCCTGCCATGGACGGCGCCGCCCGAGCCGCAGCAGCGTGCCAGCTGCCCCCTTGTACAGCCCGAGCCTATCCTCAAGCCCGTCTGCTAGTGCTCGTCGCCGCCACATCGCCCTGGCCACTACAGAACGGCGACTCGCCGTCGTTCTTATCCATCACCGCGGAACCAGCCTCGTTGCGCTATAAAAGGAGGACCCCGAGCTCCTCCGAGCACTCAGGCGACCCCAGGCCACCCCCATAGCCCCCCTCAGCCAGCAATCGGCGGATGGTAGCCGTCTTCCTCGACTCCGGTCGGTTCGGCCGCCGCCACCTTCTGGTACCATTCATCGCAACCAGGGCCTCCCCCACCCATCCAACGCAACCACCCGTTTCCCCTCGACCTCACGGAGCCGCCCAGCCTCTCAAACGCGACCAAGTACCACCATAGCTCGAAACCCCCAAACCACCCGAAACCTCCCCCGTCGCAAAGCTCGCCGCCGGCGACTCCCTTCACCCCCACGGCCCTCTCGACCACCAGGAGGACCGCCCTGGAACCATGGACCCATCCCTGCCCTCCGGAGCCCATGAGGAGCTGCCGTTCGCCGGCGTCGATCGCCGGAGTCCCGCCTCCGCTCGGGCAGAGGAAGAGGAGGGAGAAGGGACTAGTCAAACCTGACCAGTGGGCCCGCTGGACCCACTGTTAGCGACCCAGGCCCGCCGACGTGTGTTTAAGTGGAGGCGTATTTCGCAAAATACGTTTTCGCTAAACAGAAAGCGTAAGCCCCTCCGAAACGTTTTCTTTTTCCGTTTTATTTTAAAATAAAACTTTGACTAAACTTTGACCAAATCTAGTTTATTTTAAGATTTATTTCAAAAAAATTCAGGACAACTTTTTGTACTGTTTTTGAAACATATGTTATTTGAATATTTTTCAAAATAGGGAATGGAGAGAGAAGAAAACTTTCAAAAAGTTTTGGAATGCACACTTCCTCTCCACAACCTGAAGGCAAGCATTCTGAACTCTGGCATAATATTTTTGGATGTTGTTGATACGGTTACAACACCACCTTGACTTGGAGCATACGTTATTTTATGTGACGATAAAATCATACGCATGAGTGCATAATGGAAATGCGGTGCTGTTAAAAATGGATATGCTGGTGATGGTGACCGTCCTCGTAAGCTTCTCATGCATACCGAAAGGAGGCCGGGAAAGTCGTGGTCTTGGGTAGACACGAGCTTCTCCCTAGTTCCTCGTCGAGACGAGTATGTCCGGTATAGCATGGTGAGGCTTGATGAGCGATGAGTTTATCTGTTAATGGAAATATATTTGTTATGATGATCATACGGAGAATACTTGGACCCCCTGAGTCGTCCATAGGTCGAGTCTTGTTCAGTAACCCCCATACTTGTTTCGTACTACCACTTGTCCCTGCCGCAGGTAGGGTACGGTTCAGTAAGTTGTCAACCCCGTCCTAGCACACACCGTACAGAGAGGCCATGGTGGAAGATACCGGAGGCCTCCGGTAGGCATGCCACCTGGTCCGGGGGCATGGGTGTTTCCGGTTGGGACCGAGAGGGGGGCACCCCTTAGAGCGCGCGATATAAATTTGATCCCATGCTAAGTCGAGGTTGTAGCCTCCCCACTTAGAGTTTTGCTTGACAGGTGTTGTGGGTGATTCCAGACACCGGTAAGTTAAGCTGGTGTGTGCAGGTCAGGCGTGTTTTCAATTAAAAGACCGTAGGCGGAATTAGTCCCGATGGACTAAATAAACCCGTTACTCGTGGGAAAAGAGTACACCCTCTGCAGAGGTTAAATCTATTCGGATAACCATGTCCATGGGCAAGGACTACAGTCTGAGATGGGTCTAGTGACGGTTTTCGGAGGAGAAACGGCTAAACCAGAACTTTGATTATGACGTGTGGCATATGGGGATTATGATTATTGTGGACTAACCATTTGCATTATTTGAATTGTCGAGTATCCCTGGGACGGTTCTACCTCCTGGATGCTCGCTGCGATTATTTTCTTATAAGTCCTTTAGGTGGTGTCGCTCCGACGCCCGACTGTGGCATGCTTGTTATTTTCTTTTATTCATAAGCCCCTTACGTGGTGTCGCTCCGACGCCCGACTGTGGCATGCTTGTTATTTTCTTTTATTCATAAGCCCCTTATGTGGTGTCGCTCAGACGCCCGACTGTGGCATGCTTGTTATTTTCTTTTATTCATAAGCCCCTTATGTGGTGTCGCTCAGACGCCCGACTGTGGCATGCTTGTTATTTTCTTTCATTCATAAGCCCTTTATGTGGTGTCGCTCAGACGCCTGACTGAGGCATGATTTATTTTCCTTTCGAGGCGTCGCTTCATACACTCGATCGGTGCATACTATTTCTACTCCCGTATTGCATATTCATATTTTACATGAACAACCTGCATGTGTGCATCATGAATCTGTTTATTTCATGACTGACGATATGATCATAGAATAGTTCGGAGCATGATTATCCATTGTTATATTATACCCGTGTTCATAATGTTTGCGAGTACATTCAAAAGTACTCACTGGCTTGTCCCTGGCTATTGTCTTGGCCAGATTTCTCGCATGGAGATAAGCATTGCGATGACAGCCCCGGAACCTATGCTATGATGATAGCAGCCTCGCGAAGATAGGAGTTATCCTGGTCAGCTGTTCTTGTGGGAAATGGAGTCCCATAGACGCAGGTGAACCACAAACCGCTTCCGCCATCAACCACTAGAAACCAAGTGTTGTACTCATAGGCCACAATGGTCTTGTACTACATATTTTGTACTTCCCTTGGAATTTCTGTATCAAGTTGGTGCCTCATCAGCTAACAGTAATCCTGGGGCTGGTGAGCACAAGGGCCATTTTCTGGAAAATTATTATCCCGAAAATCCGGTCCTGACACTTATAAGGACCCTTTTCATCGAATCCGATCCGACTAAAGTGGGAGAGACAGACACCCGCTATCCACCTTATGCAACTAGTGCATGTCAGTCAGTGGAACCTGTCTCACGTAAGCGTACGTGTAAGGTCGGTCCGGGCCGCTTCATCCCACGATGCCGCCGAATCAAGATAAGACTAGTAACGGCAAGTAAGTTGAAAAAATCGTCGCCCACAACAACTTGTGTTCTACTCGTGCATAGAAACTACGCATAGACCTAGCTCTGATACCACTGTTGGGTATCGTTGCAGAAATTAAAAAAAATTCTACGCATCACCAAGATCAATCTATGGAGAGACTAGCAACGAGAGAGAGGGGAGTGCATCTTCATACCCTGAAGATCGCGATGCGGAAGCGTTACAAGAACGCGGATGAAGGAGTCGTACTCGCAGCGATTCAGATCGCGGTTGATTCTGATCTAAGCGCCGAACAACAGCGCCTCCGCGTTCAACACACGTACAGCCCGGGGATGTCTCCTCCTTCTTGATCCAGCAAGGGGAGAGGAGAAGTTGAGGGAGAGCTCCGGCAGCATGACGGCGTGGTGGTGGAGCTTGCAGTTCTCCGGCAGGGCTTCGCCAAGCACTACGGAGGAGGAGGTGTTGGGGAGGGAGAGGGCTGCGCCAGGGGCAGGGGTACGGCTCCCATGCGCCTCCCCACTATATATAGGGGTGGAGGAGGCTGGTTTCTTGCCCTCCAAGTCCATTGGGGCGTTGGCAAAGGTGGGGGAAAGAAATCCCATCATTTCCCTTCCCCACCGATTGTTATCCCCCTTTTTTAGGGATCTTGATCTTATCCCTTCGGGATATGATCTTATTCCTTCTAAGGGGGGATCTTGGTGCGCCTTGCCCAGGGGTGTGGGGCCTTGCCCCCACTACCCATGTTCATGTGGGTCCCCCCATGCAGGTGGGCCCCACTCCGGAACCTTCTCGAACCTTCCCGGTACAATACCGAAAAATCCCGAACATTTTCCGGTGGCCAAAATAGGACTTCCCATATATAAATCTTTACCTCCGGACCATTCCGGAACTCCTCGTGACGTCCGGGATCTCATCCGGGACTCCGAACAACATTCGGTAACTCCACACTAATTCCCATAACAACTCTAGCGCCACCGAACCTTAAGTGTGTAGACCCTACGGGTTCGAGAATCAGACATGACCGAGACAGCTCTCTGGCTAATAACCAATAGCAGGATCTGGATACCCATGTTGGCTCCCACATGTTCCATGATGATCTCATCGAATGAACCACGACGTCGGGGATTCAATCAATCCTGTATACAATTCCCTTTGTCAATCGGTATGTTACTTGCCCGAGATTCGATCATCGGTATCCCAATACCTCGTTCAATCTCGTTACCGGCAAGTCACTTTTACTCGTTCTATAACACATCATCCCGTGATCAACTCTTTGGTCACATTGAGCTCATTATGATGATGTCCTACCGAGTGGGCCCAGAGATACCTCTCCGTCACACGGAGTGACAAATCCCAGTCTCGATTCGTGCCAACCCAACAGACACTTTCAGAGATACCCGTAGTGTTCCTTTATAGCCACCCAGTTACGTTGTGACGTTTGGCACACCCAAAGCATTCCTACGGTATCCGGGAGTTGCACAATCTCATGGTCTAAGGAAATGATACTTGACATTAGAAAAGCTATAGCACACGAACTACACGATCTTGTCCTATGCTTAGGATTGGGTCTGGTCCATCACATCATTCTCCTAATGATGTGATCCCGTTATCAACGACATCCAATGTCCATGGTCAGGAAACCGTAACCATCTATTGATCAACGAGCTAGTCAACTAGAGGCTTACTAGGGACATATTGTTGTCTACGTATTCACACATGTATTACGGTCTCCGGTTAATACAATTATAGCATGAACAATAGACAGTTATCATGTACAAGGAAATATAATAATAACCATTTTATTATTGCCTCTAGGGCATATTTCCAACAGTCTCCCACTTGCACTAGAGTCAATAATCTAGTTCACATCACTATGTGATTGTAATGAATCCAACACCCATGGGGTTTGATCATATCTCGCTTGTGAGAGAGGTTATTAGTCAACAGGTCTGAACCTTTCAGATCCGTGTGTGCTTTACAAATCTCTATGTCATCTTGTAGATGCAGCTACCATGCGCTACTTGGAGCTATTCCAAATAACTGCTCTACTATACGAATCCGGTTTACTACTCAGAGTCATCCGGATTAGTGTCAAATTTTGCATCGACGTAACCCTTTACGACGAACTCTTTTACCACCTCCATAATCGAGAAAATTCCTTAGTCCACTAGTTACTAAGGATAAGTTTGACCGTTGTCATGTGATCCATTCCTGGATCACTCTTGTACCCCTTGATTGACTCATGGCAAGGCACACTTCAGGTGCGGTACACAGCATAGCATACTGTAGAGCCTACGTCTAAAGCATAGGGGACGACCTTCGTCCTTTCTCTCTCTTCTGCCATGGTCAGATCTTGAGTCTTACTCAATGCTCACACCTTATAACACAGCCAAGAACTCCTTCTTTGCTGATCTATTTGAACTCCTTCAAAATCTTGTCACGGTATGTATTCATTTGAAAGTACTATTAAGCGTTTTTGATCTATCCTTATAGATCTTGATGCTCAATGTTCAAGCAGCTTAATCCAGGTTTTCCATTGAAAAACACTTTTCAAATAACCCTATATGCTTTCCAGAAATTCTACACCATTTCTGATCAAGAATATGTCAACAACATATACTCATCAGAAATTCTATAGTGCTCCCACTCACTTCTTTGGAAATACAAGTTTCTCATAAACTTTGTATAAACCCAAAATCTTTGATCATTTCATCAAAGCGTATATTCCAACTCCGAGATGCTTACTCCAGTCCTTAGAAGGATTGCTGGAGCTTTGCATACTTGTTAGCATCTTTTAGGATTGACAAAAACCTTCTGGTTGTATCACATACAATCTTTCCTCAAGAAAATCATCGAGGAAACAATGTTTTGACATCCTATCTGCAAGATTTCATAAATAATGCAGTAACTGCTAATACAGTTCCAACAGACTCTTAGCATCGCTACGAGTGAGAAAGTCTCACCGTAGTCAACTCCTTGAACTTGTCGAAAAACATCTTAACGACAAGTCGAGCTTTCTTAATGGTGATACTTACCATCATTGTCCGTCTTCCTTTTAAAATCCATCTGTACCCAATAGCCTTACGACCATCAAGTAGTTCTTCCAAAGTCTATACTTTGTTTTCACACATGGATTCTCTCGGATTTTATGGCCTCGAGCCATTTGTCGGAATCCGGGCCCACCATCGCTTCTCCATAGCTCGTAGGTTCATTGTTGTCTAGCAACATGACCTCCAAGACAGGATTACGTACCACTCTGAAATAGTACGCATCCTTGTCGACCTACGAGGTTTGGTAGTGACTTGATCCGAAGTTTCATGATCACTATCATCAGCTTCCACTTAAATTGGTGTAGGCGCTACAGGAACAACTTCCTGTGCCCTGCTACACACTGGTTGAAGTGACGGTTCAATAACCTCATCAAGTCTCCGCCATCCTCCCACCGAATTCTTTCGAGAGAAACTTTTCCTCGAGAAAAGACCCGTTTCTAGAAACAATCACTTTTGCTTCCGGATCCGAAATAGGAGGATACCCAACTGTTTTGGGTGTCCTATGAAGATGCATTTATCCGCTTTGGGTTCGAGCTTACCAGGCTAAACCCTTTTCAAATAAGCATCGCAGCCCCAAACTTTTAAAAAATGACAGCTTAGATTTCTCTAAACCATAGTTCATACGGTGTCATCTCAACGGAATTACGTGGTGCCCTATTTAAAGTGAATGCGGTTGTCTCAAATGCCTAACCCATAAACGATAGTGGTAATTTGATAAGAGACATCATGGTTTGCACCACATCCAATAGGGTGCAGCTATGATGTTCGGACACACCATCACACTATGGTGTTCCAGGCGGCATTAGTTGTGAAACAATTTCCACAATGTATTAATTGTGTAGCAAACACGTAACTCAGATATTCATCTCTATGATCATATCATAGACATTTTATCTTCTTGTCACGATGATCTTCAACTTCACTCTGAAATTACTTGAACCTTTCAATAATTCAGACTGGTGTTTCATCAAGTAAATATACTTAGAATCTACTCAAATCATCTGTGAAGTAAGAGCATAACGATATTCACTGCGTGCCTCAGCACTCATTGGATTGCACACATCAAATGTATTACTTCCGACAAGTTGCTCTCTTGTTTCATCTCACTGAAAACGAGGCCTTTCAGTCATCTTGCCCATGTGGTATGATTTGCATGTCTCAAGTGATTCAAAATCAAGTGAGTCCAAACGATCCATCTGCATGGAGTTTCTTCATGCGTATAAACCAATAGAATGGTTCGCATGTCTCAAACTTTTCAAAAAACGAGTGAGTCCAAAGATCCATGAACATGGAGCTTCTTCATGCGTTTTATACCAATATGACTCAAATGGCAGTGCCACAAGTATGTGGTACTATCATTTACTATCTTATATATCTTTTGGCATGAACATGTGTATCAGTACGATCGAGATTCAATGAACCATTCATTTTAGGTGCAAGACCATTGAAGGTATTATTCAAATAAACAGAGTAACTATTATTCTCCTTAAATGAATAACCGTATTGTGATAAACATAGTCCAATCATGTCTATGCTCAACGCAAACACCAAATAACAATTATTTAGGTTTAACACCAATCTCGATGGTAGAGGGAGCATGCGATGCTTGATCACATCAACCTTGGAAACACTTCAAACACATATCGTCATCTCACCTTCAGCTAGTCTCCGTTTATTCCGTAGCTTTTTATTTCGAGTTACTACCACTTAGCAACCGAACTGGTATTTAATACCATGGTGCTACTAGGAGTACTAGTAATGTACACATTATAATGTATATCCAATATACTTCTATCGGCCTTGCCAGCCTTCTCATCTACCAAGTATCTAGGGTAGTTCTGCTTCAGTGACCGTTCCCCTCATTTCAGAAGCTCTTAGTCTCGGTCTTGGGTTCAACCTTGGGTTTCTTCACTAGAGCAGCAACTGATTTGCCGTTTCATGAAGTATCCCTTTCTTGCCCTTGCCCTTCTTGAAACTAGTAGTTTTACTAACCATCAACAATTGATTCTCCTATTTGATTTCTACTTTTGCAGTGTCGCGAATAGCTCAAGGATCATCATATCTATCCTTGATATGTTATAGTTCATCACGAAGCTCTAGTAGCTTGGTGGCAGTGACTTTGGAGAACCATCACTATCTCATCTGGAAGATTTACTCCCACTCGATTCAAGCGATTGTAGTACTCATACAATCTGAGCACATGCTCAACGGTTGAGCTTTTCTCCTTGGTTTGTAGGCTTAAGAAACTTGTCAGAGGTCTCATACCTCTTGACGTGGGCACTAGCCTGAAATCCCAATTTCAGTCCTTGGAACATCTCATATGTTCTGCGATGTTTCAAAAACGTCTTTGGTGCCTTAATTCTAAACCATTTAGCATTACGCACTGAACTATCATGTAGTCATCAAAACGTGTATGTCAGATGTTCGCAACATCCACAACCGACGCTCGAGGTTCAGCACACTGAGCAGTGCATTAAGGACATAATCCTTCTGCGCAGCAATGAGGACAATCCTCAGTTTACGGACCCAGTCCGCATAATTGCTACTGTCAACTCCCAACTAAATTTCTCTAGGAACAAATCTAAAACAGTAGAACCAAAGCGTGAGCTACGACATAATTTGCAAAGACCTTTTGACTATGTTCATGATAATTAAGTTCATCTAATCAAATTATTTAATGAACTCCCACTCAGATAGACATCCCACTAGTCATCTAAGTGATACATGATCCGAGTCAACTAGGCCGTGTCCGATCATCACGTGAGACGGACTAGTCATCATCGGTGAACATCTTCATGTTGATCGTATCCACTATACGACTCATGTTCGACCTTTCGGTCTTTTGTGTTCCGAGGCCATGTCTGTACATGCTAGGCTCGTCAAGTCAACCTAAGTGTTTTGCATGTGTAAATCTGGCTTACACCCGTTGTATGCGAACGTTAGAATCTATCACACCCGATCATCACGTGGTGCTTCGAAACAACGAACTTTCGCAATGGTGCACAGTTAGGGGGAACACTTTCTTGAAATTTTATGAGGGATCATATTATTTATGCTACCGTCGTTCTAAGCAAATAAGATGTAAAAACATGATAAACATCACATGCAATCAAATAGTGACATGATATGGCCAATATCAGTTTGCTCATTTTGATCTCCATCTTCGGGGCGCCATGATCATCATCGTCACCGCCATGACACCATGATCTCCATCATCGTGTCTTCATGAAGTTGTCTCGCCAACTATTACTTCTACTACTATGGCTAATGGTTAGCAATAAAGTAAAGTAATTACATGGCGTTTTCATTGACACGCAGGTCATATAACAAATTAAGACAACTCCTATGGCTCCTGCCGGTTGTCATACTCATCGACATGCAAGTCGTGATTCCTATTACAAGAACATGATCAATCTCATACATCACATACATCATTCATCACATCCTTTTGGCCATATCAAATCACACGGCATATGCTTCAAGAACAAGTTAGACGTCCTCTAATTGTTGTTGCAAGTTTTTGTTGGAAATATGCCCTAGAGGCAATAATAAATTGGTTATTATTATATTTCCTTATTCATGATAATCGTTTATTATCCATGCTAGAATTGCATTGATAGGAAACTCAGATACATGTGTGGATACATAGACAACACCATGTCCCTAGTAAGCCTCTAGTTGACTAGCTCGTTGATCAATAGATGGTTACGGTTTCTTGACCATGGACATTGGATGTCGTTGATAACGGGATCACATCATTAGGAGAATGATGTGATGGACAAGACCCAATCCTAAGCATAGCACAAAAGATCGTGTAGTTCGTTTGCTAGAGCTTTTCCAATGTCAAGTATCTTTTCCTTAGACCATGAGATCGTGTAACTCCCGGATACCGTAGGAGTGCTTTGGGTGTACCAAACGTCACAACGTAACTGGGTGACTATAAAGGTACACTACGGGTATCTCTGAAAGTGTCTGTTGGGTTGACATGGATCGAGACTGGGATTTGTCACTCCGTATGACGGAGAGGTATCTCTGGGCCCACTCGGTAATGCATCATCATAATGAGCTCATTTTGACTAAGGATTGAGCCACGGGATCATTCATTACGGTACGAGTAAAGTGACTTGCCGGCAACAAGATTGAACAAGGTATTGGGATACCGACGATCGAATCTCGGGCAAGTAACGTACCGATTGACCAAGGGAATTGTATACGGGATTGATTGAATCCTCGACATCGTGGTTCATCCGATGAGATCATCGTGGAACATGTGGGAGCCAACATGGTTATCCAGATCCCGCTGTTGGTTATTGACCGGAGAGGCGTCTCGGTCATGTCTGCATGTCTCCCGAACCCGTAGGGTCTACACACTTAAGGTTCGGTGACGCTAGGGTTGTAGAGATATTAGTATGCGGAAACCCGAAAGTTGTTCGGAGTCCCGGATGAGATCTCGGACGTCACGAGGAGTTCCGGAATGGTCCGGAGGTGAAGAATTATATATGGGAAGTCCAGTTTCGGCCACCGGGAAAGTTTCGGGGGTTATCGGTATTGTACCGGGACCACCGGAAGGGTCCCGGGGGTCCACCGGGTGGGGCCACCTATCCCGGAGGGCCCCATGGGCTGAGGTGGGAAGGGAACCAGCCCTTAATGGGCTGGGGCGCCCCCCGTTGGGCCTCCCCTGCGCCTAGGGTTGGAAACCCTAGGGGTGGGGGGCGCCCCACTTGGCTTGGGGGGAAGCCACCCCCCTTCCCCCTTGGCCGCCGCCCCCCCCTTGGAGATCTGATCTCCCAGGGCCGGCCCCCCCAGGGGTCCCTATATATAGTGGGGGGAGGGAGGGCAGCAGCAACACAGCCCCTGGCGCCTCCCTCTCCCCCTGCAACACCTCTCCCTCCCGCTTGCGCTTGGCGAAGCCCTGCCGGGATCCCGCTACTTCCACCACCACGCCGTCCTGCTGCTGGATCTCCATCAACCTCTCCTTCCCCCTTGCTGGATCAAGAAGGAGGAGACGTCGCTGCTTCGTACGTGTGTTGAACGCGGAGGTGCCGTCCGTTAGGCACTCGGTCATCGGTGATTTGGATCACGGCGAGTACGACTCCATCAACCCCGTTCATTGGAACGCTTCCGCTCGCGATCTACAAGGGTATGTAGATGCACTCCTTTCCCCTCGTTGCTAGTATACTCCATAGATGGATCTTGGTGATGCGTAGGAAATTTTAAAAATTCTGCTACGATCCCCAACAGTGGCATCATGAGCAAGCCCTATGCGTAGTTACTATGCACGAGTAGAACAAAAAGCAGTTGTGGGCGTAGATGTTGCCAATTCTTCTTGCCGCTACTAGTCTTATCTTGTTTCGACAGTATTGTGGGATGAAGCGGCCCGGACCGACCTTACACGTACGCTTACGTGAGACAGGTTCCACCGACTGACATGCACTAGTTGCATAAGGTAGCTAGCGGGTGTCTGTCTCTCACACTTTAGTCGGAACGGATTCGATGAAAAGGGTCCTTATGAAGGGTAAATAGAAATTGGCATATCACGTTGTGGTTTTACGTAGGTAAGAAACGTTCTTGCTAGAAACCTATACAAGCCACGTAAAAAAACTTGCAACAACAATTAGAGGACGTCTAACTTGTTTTTGCAGCATGTGCCTTGTGATGTGATATGGCCAGAAGATGTGATGAATGATATATGTGATGTATGAGATTGATCATATTCTTGTAATAGGAATCACGACTTGCATGTCGATGAGTATGACAACCGGCAGGATCCATTGGAGTTGTCTTTATTTTTTGTATGACCTGCGGGTCATTGAAGAACGCCATGTAAATTACTTTACTTTATTGCTAAACGCGTTAGCCATAGAAGTAGAAGTAATCGTTGGCGTGAAAACTTCATGAAGACAAAATGATGGAGATCATGATGATGGAGATCATGGAGTCATGCCGGTGACAAAGATGATCATGACGCCCCGAAGATGGAGATCAAAGGAGCAGAATGATATTGGCCATATCATGTCACTATTTGATTGCATGTGATGTTTATCATGTTTTGCATCTTATTTGCTTAGAACGACGGTAGTAAGTAAGATGATCCCTTATAATTCAAGAAAGTGTTCCCCCTAACTGTGCACCATTGCGAAGGTTCGTTGTTTCGAAGCACCACGTGATGATCGGGTGTGATAGATTCTAACGTTCGAATACAATGGGTGTTGACGAGCCTAGCATGTACAGACATGGCCTCGGAACACATGCAAAACACTTAGGTTGACTTGACGAGCCTAGCATGTACAGACATGGCCTCGGAACACAAGAGGTCGAAAGGTCGAACATGAGTCGTATAGTAGATGCGATCAACATGGAGATGTTCACCGATGATGACTAGTCCGTCTCACGTGATGATCGGACACGGCCTAGTTTGACTCAGATCATGTATCACTTAGATGACTAGAGGGATGTCTATCTGAGTGGGAGTTCATTAATTAGATGAACTCAATTATCATGAACATAGTCAAAAGGTCTTTGCAAATTATGTCATAGCTTACGATTTAGTTCTACTGTTTAAGATATGTTCCTAGAGAAAATTTAGTTGAAAGTTAATAGTAGCAATTATGCGGACTGGGTCCGTAAACTGAGGATTGTCCTCATTGCTGCACAGAAGGCTTATGTCCTTAATGCACCGCTCAGTGTGCTGAACCTCAGCATCGTCTGTAGATGTTGCGGAACATCTGACATACACGTTTTGATGACTACATGATAGTTCAGTGCGTAATGCTAACGGTTTAGAATTGTGGCGAAAAGACGGTTTTGAAACGTCGCAGAACATATGAGATGTTCCAAAGACTGAAATTGGGATTTCAGACTAGTGCCCACGTCAAGAGGTATGAGACCTCTGACAAGTTTCTTAAGCCTGCAGACTAAAGGGAGAAAAGCTCAATCATTGAGCATGTGCTCAGATTGTCTGAGTACCACAATCGCATGAATCGAGTGGGAGTTAATCTTCCAGATGAGATAGTGATGGTTCTCCGTAGTCGCTGCCACCAAGCTATTAGAGCTTCGTGATGAACTATAACATATCAGGGATAGATATGGTGATCCTTGAGCTATTCGCGATGTTTGACACCGTAAAAGTAGAAATCAAAGAGGAGCATCAATTGTTGATGGTTAGTAAAACCACTAGTTTCTAGAAGGGCAAGGGCAAAAGGGATACTTCATGAAACAGCAGATCATTTGCTGCTCTAGTGAAGAATCCGAAGGTTGAACCCAAACCCAAAACTAAGTGCTTCTGTAATGAGGGAAACGGTCACTGAAGCAGAACTACCCTAGATACTTGGTAGATGAGAAGGCATGCAAGGTCGACAGAAGTATATTGGATATACATTATATGAATGTGTACTTTACTAGTACTCCTAGCAGCACCGGGGTATTAGATACCGGTTCGGTTGCTAAGTGTTAGTAACTCGAAATAAAAGCTGCGGAATAAACGGAGACTAGCTAAAGGTGAGATGACGATATGTGTTGGAAGTGTTTCCAAGGTTGATATGATCAAGCATCGCATGCTCCCTCTACCATCGAGATTGGTGTTAAACCTAAATAATTGTTATTTGGTGTTTGCGTTGAGCATAAACATGATTGGATTATGTTATTCATTTAAGGAGAATAATGGTTACTCTGTTTATTTGAATAATACCTTCAATGGTCTTGCACCTAAAATGAATCTCGATCGCAGTGATACACATGTTCGTGCGAAAAGATATTAAATAGTAATGATCGTACCACATACTTGTGGCACTACCATTTGTGTCATATTGGCATAGAACGCATGAAGAAGCTCCATGTAGATGGATCTTTGGACTCACTTGTTTTTGAAAAGATTGAGACATGCGAACCCTGTCAATTGGTATATATGCATGAAGAAACTCCATGCAGATGGATCGTTTGGACTCACTTGATTTTGAATCACTTGAGACATGCAAATCATACCACATGGGCAAGATGACTGAAAGGCCTCGTTTTCAGTAAGATGGAACAATAGAGCAACTTGTTGGAAGTAATACATCTTGATGTGTGCAGTCCAATGAGTGCTGAGGTATGCAGTGGATATCGTTATGTTCTTACTTCACAGATGATTTGAGTAGATGCTGAGAATATTTACTTGATGAAACACAAATCTGAATTATTGAAAGGTTCAAGTAATTTCAGAGTGAAGTTGAAGATCGTCGTGACAAGAGGATAAAATGTCTATGAACATAGAGATATCTGAGTTACGAGTTTGGCACACAATTAAGACATTGTGGAAAGTGTTTCACAATTAATACCGCCTAGAACACCACAGTGTGATGGTGTGTCCGAACATCATAACTGCACCCTATTGGATATGGTGCATACCATGATGTCTCTTATCGAGTTACCACTATCGTTTATGGGTTAGGCATTAGAGACAACCGCATTCACTTTAAATAGGGCACCACGCAATTCCGTTGAGACGACACCATTTAGAGAAACCTAAGTTGTCGTTTCTTAAAAGTTTGGGGCTGCGATGCTTATGTGAAAAAGTTTCAGGCTGATAAGCTCGAACCCAAAGCGGATAAATGCATCTTCATAGTATACCCAAAAGAGTTGGGTAGACCTCCTATTTCAGATCTGGAAGCAAAAGTAATTGCTTCTAGAAACGGTTCCTTTCTCGAGGAAAAGTTTCTCTCGAAAGAATTGAGTGGGAGGATGGTGGAGACTTGATGAGGTTATTGAACCATAACTTCAACTAGTGTGTAGCAGGGCACAGGAAGTTGTTCCTGTGGCACCTACACCAATTGAAGTGGAAGCTTATGATAGTGATCATGAAACTTCGGATCAAGTCACTACCAAACCTCGTAAGAAGAAGACGGAAGTGGTACGGTAATCCTGTCTTGGAAGTCATGTTGTTGGACAACGATGAACCTATGAGCTGTGGAGAAGCGATGGTGGGCCCGGAATCTGACGAATGGCTCGAGGCCATGAAATCCGAGATCGAATCCATGTATCAGAACAAAGCATGGACTTTGGTGAACTTGCTCGATGATTGGCAAGCCGTTGAGATAAATGGATCTTTAAGAAGAAGACGGACGTGGATGGTAATGTTACCGTCTATGAAGCTCGACTTGTGGCAAAGAGTATTTTCACAAGTTCAAGGAGTTGACTACGATGAGATTTTCTCATCTGTAGCGATGCTTAAGTCCGTCGGAATCATGTTAGCATTAGCTGCATTTATGAAATCTGGCAGATGGATGTCAAAACAAGTTTCCTTACCAGTTTTCGTAAGGAAAGGTTGTATGTGATACAATCAGAAAGGTTTTGTCGATCCTAAGGATGCTAAAAGGTATGCTAGCTCCAGCGATCCTTCCATGGACTAGAGCAAGCATCTCGGAGTCAGAATATACGCTTTGATGGATTGATCAAAGTTTTTGGGTTGATACAAAGTTTGTTAGAAACTTGTATTTACAATAAAGTGAGTGGGAGCGCTACAACATTTCTGATAAGTATATGTGAATGACATATTGTTGATCCGAAATGATGTAATTTTTTCTTCTGGAAAGCATAAAGGGTTGTTTCAAAGGAGTTTTTCAAAGGAAGACCTGGATAAAGCTGCTTACATATTGGGCATCAGGATCTATAGAGATAGATCAAGACGCCTGATGATACTTTCAAAGAACGCACACCTTGACATGATTTTGAAAGAGTTCAAAATAGATCAGCAAAGAAGGAGTTCTTGGCTGTGTTACAAGGTGTGATTATTGAGTAAGACTCAAGACCTGACCACAGCAGAAGAGAGAGAAAGGACGAAGGTCGTCCCCTATGCTTTAGACGTGGGATCTACAGTATGCTATGCTGTGTACCGCACATGAAGTGTGCCTTGCCATGAGTTGGTCAAGGGGTACAATAGTGATCCGGGAATGGATCACATGACAGCGGTCGAACTTATCCTTAGTATCGAGTGGACTAAGGAATTTTCTCGATTATGGAGGTGAAAAGGAGTCTGTCGTAAAGGGTTACGGCGATGCGAACTTTGACACTAATCCGGATGACTCAGAGTAGTAAACCGGATTCGTATAGTAGAGCAGTTATTTGAAATGGCTCCAAGTAGCGCGTGGTAGCATCCACAAGATGACATAGATATTCGTAAAGCACACACGGATCTGAAAGGTTCAGACCCGTTGACTAATAACCTCTCTCGCAAGCATAACATGATCAAACCAGAACTCATTGAGTGTTAATCACATAATGATGTGAACTAGATTGTTGACTCTAGTAAACTCTTTAGATGTTGGTCACATGGTGATGTGACCTGTGAGTGTTAATCACATGGTGATGTGAACTAGATTATTGACTCTAGTGCAAGTGGGAGACTGTTGGAAATATGCCCTAGAGGCAATAATAAATTGGTTATTATTATATTTCCTTATTCATGATAATCGTTTATTATCCATGCTAGAATTGTATTGATAGGAAACTCAGATACATGTGCGGATACATAGACAACACCATGTCCCTAGTATGCCTCTAGTTGACTAGCTCGTTAATCAATAGATGGTTACGGTTTCCTGACCATGGACATTGGATGTCGTTGATAACGGGATCACATCATTAGGAGAATGATGTGATGGACAAGACCCAATCCTAAGCATAGCACAAAAGATCGTGTAGTTCGTTTGCTAGAGCTTTTCCAATGTCAAGTATCTTTTCCTTAGACCATGAGATCGTGTAACTCCCGGATACCGTAGGAGTGCTTTGGGTGTACCAAACGTCACAACGTAACTGTTTGACTATAAAGGTACACTACGGGTATCTCTGAAAGTGTCTGTTGGGTTGACACGGATCGAGACTGGGATTTGTCACTCCGTATGACGGAGAGGTATCTCTGGGCCCACTTGGTAATGCATCATCATAATGAGCTCAATGTGACTAAGGAGTTAGCCATGGGATCATGCATTACGGTACGAGTAAAGTGACTTGCCGGCAACGAGATTGAACAAGGTATTGGGATACCGACGATCGAATCTCGGGCAAGTAACGTACCGATTGACAAAGGGAATTGTATACGGGATTGATTGAATCCTCGACATCGTGGTTCATCTGATGAGATCATCGTGGAACATGTGGGAGCCAACATGGGTATCCAGATCCCGCTGTTGGTTATTGACCGGAGAGGCGTCTCGGTCATGTCTGCATGTCTCCCGAACCCGTAGGGTCTACACACTTAAGGTTCGGTGACGCTAGGGTTGTAGAGATATTAGTATGCGCAAACCCGAAAGTTGTTCGGAGTCCCGGATGAGATCCCGGACATCACGAGGAGTTCCGGAATGGACCGGAGGTGAAGAATTATATATGGGAAGTCCAGTTTCGGCCACCGGGAAAGTTTCGGGGGTTATCGGTATTGTACCAGGACCACCGGAAGGGTCCCGGGGGTCCACCGGGTGGGGCCACCTATCCCGGAGGGCCCCATGGGCTGAGGTGGGAAGCGAACCAGCCCTTAATGGGCTGGGGCGCCCCCCTTGGGCCTCCCCCTGCGCCTAGGGTTGGAAACCCTAGGGGTGGGGGGCGCCCCACTTGGCTTGGGGGGAAGCCACCCCCCTTCCCCCTTGGCCACCGCCCCCCCTTGGAGATCTGATCTCCCAGGGCCGGCGCCCCCCCAGGGGTCCCTATATATAGTGGGGGGAGGGAGGGCAGCCGCAACACAGCCCCTGGCGCCTCCCTCTCCCCCTGCAACACCTCTCCCTCCCGCTTGCGCTTGGCGAAGCCCTGCCGGGATCCCGCTACTTCCACCACCACGCCGTCGTGCTGCTGGATCTCCATCAACCTCTCCTTCCCCCTTGCTGGATCAAGAAGGAGGAGACGTCGCTGCTCCGTACGTGTGTTGAACGCGGAGGTGCCGTCCGTTCAGCACTCGGTCATTGGTGATTTGGATCACGGCGAGTACGACTCCATCAACCCCGTTCATTGGAACGCTTCCGCTCGCGATCTACAAGGGTATGTAGATGCACTCCTTTCCCCTCGTTGCTAGTATACTCCATAGATGGATCTTGGTGATGCGTAGGAAATTTTAAAAATTCTGCTACGATCCCCAACAGCTTTTACGTGGCTGCTATAGGTTTCTAGCAAGAACGTTTCTTACCTACGCCAAAACCACAACGTGATATGCCAATTTCTATTTACCCTTCATAAGGACCCTTTTCATCGAATCCGATCCGACTAAAGTGGGAGAGACAGACACCCGCTAGCCACCTTATGCAACTAGTGCATGTTAGTCGGTGGAACCTGTCTCATGTAAGCGTACGTGTAAGGTCGGTCTGGGCCGCTTCATCCCACGATGCCGCCGAATCAAGATAAGACTAGTAACGGCAAGTAAATTGACAAAATCGATGCCCACAACAACTTGTGTTCTACTCGTGCATAGAAACTACGCATAGACCTAGCTCTGATACCACTGTTGGGGATCGTTGCAGAAATTAAAAAAAAAATTACGCATCACCAAGATCAATCTATGGAGAGACTAGCAACGAGAGAGAGGGGAGTGCATCTTCATACCCTTGAAGATCGCGATGCGGAAGCGTTACAAGAACGCGGATGAAGGAGTCGTACTCGCAGCGATTCAGATCGCGGTTGATTCTGATCTAAGCGCCGAACAACAGCGCCTCCGCGTTCAACACACGTACAGCCCGGGGATGTCTCCTCCTTCTTGATCCAGCAAGGGGAGAGGAGAAGTTGAGGGAGAGCTCCGGCAGCACGACGGCGTGGTGGTGGAGCTTGCAGTTCTCCGGCAGGGCTTCGCCAAGCACTACGGAGGAGGAGGAGGTGTTGGGGAGGGAGAGGGCTGCGCCAGGGGCAGGGGTACGGCTCCCATGCGCCTCCCCACTATATATAGGGGTGGAGGGGGCTGGTTTCTTGCCCTCCAAGTCCATTGGGGAGTTGGCAAAGGTGGGGAAAAGAAATCCCATCAATTTCCCTTCCCCACCGATTGTTATCCCCCTTTTTTAGGGATCTTGATCTTATCCCTTCGGGATATGATCTTATTCCTTCTAAGGGGGGATCTTGGTGCGCCTTGACCAGGGGTGTGCGGCGTTGCCCCCACTACCCACGTTCATGTGGGTCCCCCCATGCAGGTGGGCCCCACTCCGGAACCTTCTAGAACCTTCCCGGTACAATACCGAAAAATCCCGAACATTTTTCGGTGGCCAAAATAGGACTTCCCATATATAAATCTTTACCTCCGGACCATTCCGGAACTCCTCGTGACGTTCGGGATCTCATTCGGGACTCCGAACAACATTCGGTAACTCCACACTAATTCCCATAACAACTCTAGCGCCACCGAACCTTAAGTGTGTAGACCCTACGGGTTCGGGAATCATGCAGACATGACCGAGACAACTCTCTGGACAATAACCAATAGCGGGATCTGGATACCCATGTTGGCTCCCACATGTTCCACGATGATCTCATCGGATGAACCACGATGTCGGGGATTCAATCAATCCTGTATACAGTTCCCTTTGTCAATCGGTACGTTACTTTCCCGAGATTCGATCGTCGGTATCCCAATACCTCGTTCAATCTCGTTACCGGCAAGTCACTTTTACTCGTTCTGTAACACATCATCCCGTGATCAACTCGTTGGTCACATTGAGCTCATTATGATGATGTCCTACCGAGTGGGCCCAGAGATACCTCTCCGTCACACGGAGTGACAAATCCCAGTCTCGATTCGTGCCAACCCAACAGACACTTACGGAGATACCCGTAGTGTGCCTTTATAGCCACCTAGTTACGTTGTGACGTTTGGCACACCCAAAGCATTCCTACGGTATCCGGGAGTTGCACAATCTCATGGTCTAAGGAAATGATACTTGACATTAGAAAAGCTTTAGCACACGAACTACACGATCTTGTGCTATGCTTAGGATTGGGTCTTGTCCATCACATCATTCTCCTAATGATGTGATCCCGTTATCAACGACATCCAATGTCCATGGTCAGGAAATCGTAACCATATATTGATCAACGAGCTAGTCAACTAGAGGCTTACTAGGGACATATTGTGGTCTACGTATTCACACATGTATTACGGTCTCCGGTTAATACAATTATAGCATGAACAATAGACAATTATCATGAATAAGGAAATATAATAATCCATTTTATTATTGCCTCTAGGGCATATTTCCAACAGTACATAGATATGATAAGCTATGTACATACACCGCAATAACTGTTTGATCTGAGGTCAAATTTGTTGAAAACTAAATTCCTCGATACTTAAATGTAAATAGTTTGGTAACATATAAACCGCAACTTAATAACTCAAGTTCAAACACTGTGGTAACTTTTTTTTTGGGGGGTAACACTGTGGTAACTTTTTGACGGAGGAGAAAACTTGTAGAAAACCATACCACCGCAACTTCTGTGTGAATAGTATGATAATGCAAGCACAACAAAGTTGATAACCCATGTACAAACACGACAATAACTTTTGACCCAGGAGAGAAAAGTTGTTGAAAAACATACCCTCCGGTAATTTCTACATAAAAACACACCCCCAGGTCAAAAGTTACCAGTCCGGGCTAAGTAGGTGATCAGCTCTGTTTTGCGTATATTACCATGCTATTGACCACGCCCAGGCTAAGTAAGTTACGATGCTATAGTAAGTACGTAACTTTTGACCCCTTCGGTAATTATTTGGAAAACATACCCCTCCTAACTTCTGAGTAAATTACATGGCAGGGCGGATAACCCATGTATAAATACCATGGTAACTTTTTGCCACAAAAAAATTGTTGTAAAACGTCCCCCGGGTAACGTATGTGTAAATAGCATGGTAACACACACACACACAACTGATCTGATAAATTACGTACAAACACCGCGGTAATTTTTGACCCGGAAAAACAATATTGAAATTATAAGCCGGTAACCTATGTAAATAGCATGGTAATATACACACAACAAAGCTGATAACTCATGTATAAACACCACGGTAACTTCTGACCAGTGGGGAAAAAGATGTTGAAAAAAATACCCCAATAACTTGTGTGTAAATAGCATGGTAATACATGCACAACAAAGCTGATAACTCACATACAAACACCGCGATAACTTTTGACCCGGGGGAAAAATTGTTGAAAAAAATATTGTCATTAGCATGGTAATATTCGCACAATAGAGTTGATAACTTACACACGAACACCGTGGTAACTTCTGACCGCCACAGAATTTTTTTGTTGAAAACATAAGCCGGTAGTTTCTGGGTAAATAACATGGTAATATACACACTTCATTTTATTACGCTCAACTTTATGTATTCCTCTATCCATAGAGTACATTGAATGTACAGAAATGGCTATAACAGAGTTTCTGTTATTCGTATTAACAGCTACTCTAGGGGGAATGTTTTTATGTGGTGCTAACGATTTAATAACTATATTTGTAGCTCCAGAATGTTTCAGTTTATGTTCCTACTTATTGTCTGGATATACCAAGAGAGATCTACGGAGGCATGATACATTTTAACTTCAAAAAAAGTCATCGGAACATATCAAAATGGGATATAGTCTTGAGGGTCTCGTAGTGATGGATTTTGTATGTGAAAAGAAATTTTCTATCGGACTGACGTTTTGAGACAAAAAAACATTTTCAAGTTTTGAAAGAGAGGGATTCTTGGATAACATCACCTTTTGTCTTTTAGTGCATTGCATGTGCATGCGTAGAAGGTCGAAGGAACCGTTTCGTAATTTTTATGTAAACAGTATGGTAACTTATGTACCATAGACGTGATAACTCATATAGCATAGGCGTGGTAACTTTTACCTAGAAAAAAAGTTGTCGGAACATATCAACATGGGATCTAGTTTTGAAGCTCTCATCGTGACGATTTTTTTACGTGAAAACGGTTTTTCAATGAGAACGACAGTTAGAACTACAAAACATTTTAAACTTTTAAATATAAGAGAATCTAGGGTGATGTCACCAATTTTGTCTTACATGCATGCATGTAATTAAGCATTTTAATAAGCTCATGAAAGCCACAGAATCAACAATCATCACGCATGTGAAGGACTGCATGCACTTGCACTAGACACACTATGACCTGAATCGTTTTAACGATCGGAATATAGTATAGTCTGTAATATAGCGTGCGGATCTATTGCAAAATTCCTGCCAACGGGAAGTTAGCACTGTCCATTGTTTATTCTTAACTGATGCTAGCGCTGTTGGGGAGCAAGTGTCGTTTGCCGATCGTGCATAATGTGTCGTGTGTGAAGCAATTTTGACAAACATACGGTGCGTAAACACCATCATTGCTAGGTGCAACTATTAAAGGCCAGACGTATTGTTTTCACCCTGAAACTTGAGATCCGATGATCGAAAAGTACCACCCAGCCTAAGCCATCGTGTCACGGGTGCACACACGCATTGTCATGGGAAACAGAAATCCGAACTGTCCCATGGTGTACCTGCCTAAGGGCAGACGCGCGCGTGCAAATCACCGGTGCGGATCACGAAACGCCTATATCCATGCTGGTGGGCACTAACTGCCATAGAACACGGAGATTCGAACGGTGTCGGCAGCTTCAACACACATGCACGTGCTCCAGAGCCACCATGGCATAGGTCGACGACGACACCGGCGCTCATACGGAATGGCAATTCTGTGATGCCGCAAGCCATAGCAGCACTACCCCCGCCATACCGTTGGACTACTTCCTATCACCGTCGTCAATGCCGCTGGCACCGCCTACCAGTCCCCAAGCTGCTGCCAACGACCAGATCCGGCGATGGAGACTCAACTCAACTGCATGCGGCCACCAGCATCGGACATCGACAACCATCACCTATAGCCTCCGGCGTCGGTCCGCTGTAGTCCTGGCCATGGGAAGCCCGGCCCGTCCGGCCCGAAAAAGCCCGACCCGGCCGGCCCGAAAAAGCCCGACCCAGCCCGGCCCGACGCTGCTCCCGGGCCAGACTTGGGCCTAGATTTTAAGCCCGATGGCCGGGCCGGGCCGGGCCCATCGTTTTTGCGCTTTTCTGAAGGGGCCGGCCCGAGGCCTGGCGGGCTTTTACATGTTCGGGCCGGGCTTGGGCCCAAAAAACAGGCCCGATGGCCAAGCCGGGCCGGGCCCGGGCCTAGGTTTTTTGCCTCGGGCTTGGCTAGGCCTGACCCGAAGCCCGGCCCGGGCTGAGTTTTGGCCAGGTATAGTCCGCCGCCTGGCTTCCAAGATCCATCACGAATGCCGAGCCATCCGGGGCAACCCCGCAGCACAATTGGAGTGCTCCCCACACGAGAGGGGCGGACCCACTTGCTGAGGCCGACGTCCTCAGGTGGCATCGGGGGGACATGGGGAGGAGGCGGCGGGGTGGCATCAGCTAGGGTTTGCCGAGCGACCCAAACGGCCAAGCCTGTCTAAAACATATACTCCCTCCTTCCATCTTTATAGGGCCTAATGCGTTTTTCGAGGCTAACTTTGACCAAATGTCAGAGCAATAATATATGATATGCAACTTACACAAAGCATACCGCCAAAGTCATATGTGAAAGGAGCTTTCAATGATATAATTTTCACATTATGCATGTCATGTACTATTAAGCTTGCCAATAGTCAAAGGCGGTCTTGAAAAATGCATTAGGCCCTACCCCTATAGAGATGGAAGGAGGGAGTAGGACATGTTTGGTAGCCTTGCCAGTGCATCCTGGCTCAATGAAGGCTGGCTCAACGGAGTTTGGTTGGGGGAAAACAAACAAAAATCCAACATCTGCACATTGTTTAGTTGCCTGCATCTAGGCCTCTTGCATTAGGGGAGCAATTTTGGCATAGCGTTTGGTTGCCCGCATTGGCTCGGCTTACGCAACTACATGGTGTTTGGTTGCATACGCGAGATATGATTAAGAGTTAACCTCTTACACTTAACACACACAGTTACACTACGTCTCGCGAATGCCTTGACTTGGGATGCAGATTGAGTAGCCACATGAGAGCGATGAAGAAGGAACCGGATGCAAACTAGAGGTGGTGATGGTGTACGGGAAGAGCCGGATGCCATCATCCTTCTCGCTGACGCGTCGTTTTTGCCGCCGGCCGGGAGCAGGGGTCAGTGGAGCAGTAGGCGGCCCCCGTGAATGCTAAGCAGCAGCATGGCCGCGCTGGGCGCCCGCGACGGGGCAGCGGGAAGGAGACGAGGAGGAGAAGGCGACATGTCGTGAGGGCAGTGAAGGGGAGGGGCGTCGGCGCACCGCCGTCCAATCTCTAGAAGAGGATTAGGACGCCGCCATGCTCTGCATCTCGTGGACCTGACTCCCCCATCCGGTTCTTGGATTCCCGCGTGATGGGGAGGAGGAGGCCGGTGGACGGGCCTAGGCGATTTCCACCGAGCGTCCGTGACGAGAAGGGGCTGTTGTAAATCAGCCTCCATCGTCCATGCAACTTGTGGAGGTCCTTGGCGAGGTCCACTGGGGCCGACACCACCGCCTCGAGCCACCTCGCTGCCGCTTCCGCCCGGTACATGTCCTCCTGGATCGCCGCGAGGCCCCGGTTCAGCCCAAAGATGGCGCTGTGCATCCACGAATCATGCAAAATAGCTTCGAACATGAACACAAAGTTAAGCATACACTACTGCAGGATGCTGCTAACGTGACACTATGATCAGAGATCCTTTCACGAAACTGTGTGTGATGCATTAATCGCAAACGGGGATGTAAAAAACCGTCAAAAAAGATGCAAAACGTTTACGATGGCGGAGCCATCAAACACGGTTCAGATTTTAGTTGCGTGTGCGATGCAGGGCACACATTTAATCCATTCGAACTGTTTGTGATGAAGTAGAACAACAGAAGCGGGCAGCCATATCAATGTGTGTGCGATATATGGCATACAGTTCGCTCTGATGAACAGTTTGCTATTAGGGAGTGCAACAAAATCGGTTAGCCAAATCAAGGTGTGGTAATATACGGCATATGGTTCACTCGGACGAACTATTTTTGATTAGGGAACACAACTGAAACGGTTCAACTTAACAAGATGTGTGTGATACGTGGCAAACAGCCGACTCGGATAAACGGAGCGCGCCGCGGCCGCCTCAATGGCGAGCAAAACGTTCGGACGGACATGAGCAGAGCGCGCCGCGGCCGCCTCAACGGCGAGCAACCACGTGGTCAAGCTTCTGCCATCAATAAATTTTGACCTTGTTTCTCGTCACATTGCAGATTACAACGCAATAAGTAATTGCAAATCTGTTCACACCTATCAAACTAATATGTGTTCACACTTAGCACCGGGCTATAAAAACTACCCACTCAAAAATTACTTCACAGTTCCTCTCCTCATCACCCACAAAACTGGTTTTTCCTGTCAAGTCGTTCCACCATGACCGGTAGGAGGAGTTTAGGGTGGACATATAACCAGGCAGCAAAGACCAAGGCCGCGGAAGCACTAGAGAGGTCCCGCCGCGCAGCCGTAGCCGCAGCCGCAGCAGAGATGTCCCGGCGCGCCGCGGAGCCCTTGAACGAGCTCTCACGGGCACGCAAGGGCACTCACAAGCGCACTCGCGGCGTCGGCCATCGCGACGAGTTGGCATTCCTGAAGTCCTTGGACGGCGACGATGACATTCTCGCTGGCGTCACTAAGCAGCAGGAGCTGGTCGACGGCTTGATGAAGCTGCTCAAGATCAGCGATGCCTCTGTTGACAAGGCGACCAGCCTCGTCGAGCAACACATGGGTGACAATGCAAAGCTCCTCAAGGTGCTCGCCGAGAAGGAGGAGGAGGCCGCTGGCTGGAAGATGCTGCATGAGCAAAGCAGTGCCTCGGGGATGACACTGACAACGGTCGACGAGGAATTGATGGGTGACTTGAGGAAGCTCCGGATCGAGCGCGAGCAGGAGGTGGAGGAATCTGTGGCTGCTTTCATGCAAAGTCGTGAGGAATTGAAGAAGGAGCTGGAGGATGTCGTCGCCCGATGATCTATTGTCGAGTAGAGACAGTAGCGACCCAGATCGTTGTCTATAATTTCCTTCTTCTCTTGCCCCGTGTCTTCCGGGCTTTGCCGCATGTGGCATTTTAAATTATCCGGAATACGTAAGACAATTATTATCTGCGCCATTGTAAATTTGTCGTCGTATTATCCGTTGCCATTTTATTTGTGGTTGTATTATCCGTTGCCCTATGTGGTAATTTAAATTAGGCCGGAATACGAGTTGAAAATACGAACAAAGCAAATGCTGCCATAGGATCACAAGCAAACACCCTCCGTCCAGGTGCTTTAATTAACCCATTAATGGAGAAGTTGTGAGCGAGGCGGGCGGCGGCTGGTGCATGGAGCTCAAAGTGCTCGCTTCCCGGTGAACATGGGCGGCCTTGCTGCTCGCACGTGTCCCGTTGAGCCTGAAAGGTGGACATGATGCACGCGTCCCGTCGAGCCTGCGCGGTGGACTGCTCGCACGCGTCCCGTCGAGCATGTACGACGGACTTCTCGCACTCGTCCCGTCTAGTCAAACAGCTGCACGCATGCCACCGAGTATGGTTAAATTTGGACACGGTTAATATAATACAACCGTTTGCAATATTAATGTGTCAGCTTTTTGTTTCAAAAAGGACTTCGTTGGCTACTAATGTGGGCGCCTCTTCTCAAACTGGATGATTTTTTTAACCACGGCATATATGTGCCATGTCATGAAACCATGCCAACTTTCATGTTTTTGGGTGAGTTTTTGATTTATTGGGACTTAAAAACTGAGATTCTCAATGTTTCAGGACGACGACAAGTTTGTAATTCATTCCCCTTCCTTAAATGAGACCTAAACATGCACCCAATGACACATGTATGATTTCCCACCCATTTTGCTTCACTGGAGCATGTGCTTGTAGTTCAAATTTGAATTATGGACTACATTAAATGCGTAGCAAACTTAATTAGTAATATATACAATGGCCAAATGAACCCTGAACAGTTTTAAATTTCAGCACGACATTCCTGTTATTCTATGTTGCATGTAGACAACAAAGTTCAAGGCGAGAAGAGGCAACGATTATTGTTTCGCCCACAAGAGGGGCATGTTTCCCTACCGGAACCACGAGGGTTGCGACGGGTTCCGGTTTGTAAGAGGCTTGTAATATAGCTTCGCTCAAATTGGACAATTATATGTACCATGTAGTGACACCATGCCAAGTTTCATGATTTCCTGGCGAGTTTTGGATTTACAGAGATTTAAAAACCAAGATTCGCAATGTTTGTGGCCAAGCCAGGACGGCGAGACGGTTGAATTCGTTCCCATTCATTCCATGGGACCTAAACATGCATCCCAAAGAAACATGTACGTTCTTTCTAGCCATTTTGGTGCACTGGAGCATGTATTTGTAGTTCGGATTTGAATTATGAACATTAAATGCCTAGAAAACTCAATTTATGAATAAAAAAGGTCAAACAAACCCTGAATAATTTCAAAGTTCAGCGCGAATCTCCTGTTGTTCCATGTTGCGTGTAGAAGAAAATGCGAGGCTAGAAGAGGGAGCGATTATCGTTTGGCCCACAAGAGGACACGTTTCCCTATCGGAACCACGAGGGTTCTTGCGACAGGCTCCGCTTTGTAAGAGGTTTGTAATAAAGCTTGGCCCAAATTGGCAATGTTTTTACCACGACATATATGTGCCATGACGTGACACCATGCCACCTTTGATGACTTTCTGGTGAGTTTTGGATTTATGGGGATTTCAAAACCGAGATTCGAAATGTTTAAGGACGAGCCATGACACCGGTACGGTTGTAATTCGTTCCCAAACTTGGCATGGAACCTAAACATGCACCCAAGGACACATGTATAATTTTTCTAGCCATTTTGGTGAACTGAAGCATGTATTTGTAGTTCATATTTTAATTATGGACATTAAATGTCTAGGAAACTCAATTAGTGTATAAAAATGCCAAAAGAACCATGAATAAGTTTAAATTTCAGCACGGATATCCTATCGTTCCATGTTGCCCGTAGAAGAAAATACAAGGCGAAAAGAGGCAGTGATTACGTTTCGCCCACAAGGGGAACACGTTTCCCTATCGGAACCACGAGGCTTCTTTGAGAGAAGCTCCGGTTTGTAAGATGTTTGTAATAAAGCTTGGCCCAAATTGGACAATGTTTTTACCACGACATATATGTGCCATGACGTGACACCATGCCACCTTTGATGACTTTGTGGTGAGTTTAGGATTTACGGGGATTTAAAAACCGAGATTCCAAATGTTTGAGGACGAGCCAGGACGCGGGTACGGTTGTAATTCGTTCCCATTAATGGCATGGGACCTAAATGCACCCAAGGCCACATCTATAATTTTTCTAGCCATTTTGGTGAACTTGAGCATGTATTTGAAGTTCAGATTTGAATCATGGACATTAAATGCCTAGGAAACTCAATTAGTGTATAAAAAAGCCAAACGAACCCTGAATAAGTTTAAATTTCAGCACGGGTATCCCGTCGTTCCATGTTGCCAGTAGAAGAAAATACAAGGCGAAAAGAGGCAGTGATTATGTTTCGCCCATAATGGGAACACGTTTCCCTATCGGAACCACGAGGCTTCTTTGAGAGAAGCTCTGGTTTGTAAGAGGCTTGTAATAAAACTTGCGCCAAAATGGACGAAAAAAATTCCTCGACATATATGTGCCATGTCGTGACACCATGCCAGGTTTCACGATTTTCGGGTGAGTTTTGGATTTACGAGGATTTAAAAACCGAGATTCTTCTCATGAAATATTTTCAAATAGCACACGGTTCACTCATGAAAGTCGTGTGCCTACCAAACCGTGCCCCCCCCTTGATGCGCGCGTGATCTGAGTCGTGCGTTCTGATTGGCCAGAACCCAAACCCCACGGATCATACGTGTGCACCGTTGGATGCTCCCAGATCGAACGACAACCCTGAGTGTTGGGAACGTAGCATGCAATTTTAAAATTTTCCAACGATCACGCAAGATCTATCTAGGATATGCATAGCAACGAGAGGGGGAGAGTGTGTCCCCGTACCCTCATAGACCGGAAGCGGAAGCGTTAGTTTAACGCGGTTGATGTAGTCAAACGTCTTCATGATCCAACCGATCAAGCCGCCGAACGTACGGCACCTCCGAGTTCTGCACACGTTCAGCTCGATGACGTCCCTCGAACTTTTGATCCAGCAGAGGGTCGAGGGATAGTTTCGTCAGCACGACGGCATGGTGATGGTGATGGTGACGTGATCTGCGCAGGGCTTCGCCTAAGCACTACGTGAATATTGACCGGAGGAGTAAACCATGGAGGGAGACGCCGCACACGGTTTGGAACAATTAGCGTGTCTCCAAGGTTGCCCTGCCGACGTATATAAAGGAGGGAGAGGAGGAGGCCGGCCACCAGGGGCGCGCCAAGAGAGGGGAGTCCTACTAGAACTTGATACGTCTCCAACGTATCTATAATTTTTGATTGTTCCATGCTATTATATTATCTGTTTTGGATGTTTAATGGGCTTTAATATGCTCTTTTATTTTTTTGGGACTAACCTATTAACCGGAGGCCGGTTGCCAGCTTCTATTTTTTGCCTATTTTAGAGTTTTTCAGAAAAGGAATACCAAACAGAGTCCAAACGGAATGAAACCTTCGCGATGATTGTCGGTGTCAAAACCGGCGGATCTCGGGTAGGGGGTCCCGAACTGTGCGTCTAAGGCGGATGGTAACAGGAGGCGGGGGACACAATGTTTACCCAGGTTCGGGCCCTCTCGATGGAGGTAATACCCTACTTCCTGCTTGATTGATCTTGATGATATGAGTATTACAAGAGTTGATCTACCACGAGATCGTAGAGGCTAAACCCTAGAAGCTAGCCTATGATTATGATTGTTGTTGTCCTACGGACTAAACCCTCCGGTTTATATAGACACCGGAGGGGGCTAGGGCTACACAGAGTCGGTTACAAGGGAGGAGATCTGCATATCCGAATTGCCAAGCTTGCCTTCCACGCCAAGGAGAGTCCCATCCGGACACGGGACGAAGTCTTGAGTCTTGTATCTTCATACTCCAACAGTCCGACTAAAGTATATAGTCCGGCTGTCCGAGGACCCCCTAATCCAGGACTCCCTCAGTAGCCCCTGGACCAGGCTTCAATGACGATGAGTCCGGCGCGCAGATTGTCTTCGGCATTGAAAGGCGGGTTCCTCCTCCGAATACTCAATCGAAGATTTTGAACACAAGGATCGTGTCCGGCTTTGCAAAATAAATCCCACATACCGCCGTAGAGAGTATAATATTCCACAAATCTAATCTGCTGACAAGTTTCATAGCGTGACATCACGCCACGGCCCAGTCATTATTCGAACCGTTTTTCCTAACCAGCTACTGCACATATTGCGAGGCGGTTTTCTTGGCGCGTCTTGTCGAAGCATAGATCGTGTCCCCTTATCACGGGATTCTCATCAATACGGGTGTGGGTAATCCAACCATGCCATCAATTACGCCGTTTGGGGAATAAGCGGGTTTACCAGGAAAGTGGGGAGGCGCAGAATCCCTGCTGCCTTTATAAGGGGATAAGGACTCCCTTTCGCACCCATGCTTTCTTCTTCCCGATCCATTCCCCTTCGCCCGAGCTCCAGCGCCCAAGCGTTCACCTTCTCTGCCCACAAAGGCCTTCCGAAAATGTCCGGATCCGGAGCAAGAGGCAAGTGGATGGCCTCTACCGTCCGGGAGAAGGATATCAAAAAGCTTCGGGAGGCCGAGTATCTGGCCAAGAAAATCAGCCACTGTCTCTCGACGGCGGGACAGATCGTCCCTACTCCGGAACCCCACGAGAGGGTTGTATTCCTCCCTCACTTTGTCTGCGGGCTAGGGTTTCCCCTCCACCCGTTCGTTCGCGGCCTCATGTATTACTATGGGATCGATCTTCACGATCTGTCCCCTAATTCCTTCCTCAACATCTCGACATTCATTGTCGTGTGCGAGGCTTTTCTCCGCATTCCGCCACACTGTTGCTTATGGCTGAATATTTTTAATGTGAAGCCCAAGGTAGTGGGCAGCGAGCACGCCGAGTGCGGGGGCGCTATGGTGAGCAAGATGCCCAGTGTCACATGTCCAACAGGCACCTTTAACGATTCCGTCAAGGAGTGGCAACAGTAGTGGTTTTACATCACCGAGCCGCGCGGCATGGAATGGGCCGCTACTCCCGAGTTTCGATCCGGTGCCCCTCTGCGGCTTACATCCTGGGTCATGAAGGGCCTGAACTGGGCTTCGTCCGACGAATTGTCGGTGCTCCAGACGCGCATTAAAGATATGGGAGACAAGAACATTGAACTTGTCAATGTAGTCCAGGTGATGTTAGTTCGCCGGATCCTGCCTTGTCAACACCGGACTTGCAATCTATGGGAATTCGATCCGGCCAAGCACCAAACCCTGCGAGAGCTTTTCGGCTCCTCGCACAAAGACATCTGGAAGGTGCTTTTCATGTCCAGCAAATCATGGCCGGACTCCGCCGAAGACCGCGGGTGCCAACTGTCCCGCCCTGCAAGTTTGGTAAGTCATCATACTTTTTATCCGCATAACCCAAGGGAAGCGCTTAATGTGTTTTCTACAACTCTCCTAGGGCTGGACGGAGAAGGCGGAGCGGATCCATTGTCCGGCCCCGCTGCCCGAAGAACCGGACGTCTCACTTCTGACGAAGATGCTGGTCCCGGCGCCTTACAAGGTGCCGAAGAAGACGGCCGAGAAGGAGGCCAAAAAGACCCGGGGCGGCCTTCGTCGCCGCGGCACTTCGGACACAATATCCGAAGGCTCTGATGTCCGTTCCGCCTCCGAAGAGGACGACGAGGAGGAGGAAGATGAATCCCCTGCGGGGGGAAGAAAGAAGAGGACGGCCTCCGCACACTTGGAGGCCGAGTCGCCTAAAAGGGGAAAAGCTCCTCTTCCGGAGTAGTCCACTGCCGCCTCCGACAGCGGCCCGGCATGGGATCCCAGGGCCCAGCCCCTGGTGAATTCGTGAGTATATTGAATCCGAGTACGTTTATGCGTCCAGACTCATCATGGCATAATATTTTAACCTGAGCCATATTTTTTGTAGTCCAGCGAGGTCCCGTACCAAACAATCCTCATCAGAGGGTTCGCTGAGCTCGGATGCTATGGAGAGCGGGACGCCCCCGAAGGCCCCTTCCTCCAAACAGGTGAATAACACCGAGGCTTCGTCCCAGAGGGACCCCGGCCAAGGAGGAGAGGAAAAGACCATGAAGGCGGCGCCTGGAGGTCAAACTTCAGGGGCCGGACACATGGGGAGAAAATTCCCATGGGAGCTGACGGCGGGGGCCATCTTGAATTCGGCTCCCAGCCGGATGCAATTCTGGAGACCAATACGGCTCCAGAATCAAGCAGGCAGCCTCTCCTAGCTGGAGGGGGCATGCCTGTTCCACCGGCAACCTCTGTCCAACCAGAGGTGTCGGATGCTTTGTTGGTGGCGCTGAAGAGCGCCTCCATCGTCGATGAACACCGTGCCCTTATGGGTGCGGTGATTGAGAAGATTCAGTCTGCTGAGAGTGGACTGAATGAAGCCTGTATCAGCCTTATAAAAGGTTTTGAGGTATGTTTTATGAGGTTTCGAAGAGTGTCATGGTATGGATAGTAGCCCCTGATACACTGTTCGGTGAAAGAAAGAACCGGACAGAGGATCAAATTTATGTTTGCAGGAAGACTCATTGGATGACATCTATTTCTCTTCTGTTATAAGCAGGCGTCTGTAGCGGCTGCTGCCTCTCATACTGCGGAGGTCTTCGGACTGAATCAAAGTCTGGAGCGGGCCAGAGAAGAACTTGGCCAGTTGAAAATGCAGTTGGAAGATAAACAAGGTATGCGCAAGTCTTGTTCGCGTTTACTGCGAATGAATTTTCAGTATGATGAAATATGTTTCATGATTTGCGCTAGGGATGATGACCGAAGTCGAGGCTCTTAAGAAGGCTATGGCCGAGGCCAAGAAAAAGGCAACCACAAAGCAGGCTCTTTGTGAGAAGCACGAGGCCAGGGTTATTAAAGCTGAGCAGGAGCTCCAAGAGGCCGTGAAGAAATGCGAGACCTTGGAGTAGAGTTTAATGGAGAAAATATCCGAACTCACCAAGGCGCATCAGGCCACGAGCGATGCCCGGGGGGAAACCCAAAGCGCCCTGCAGGGGATCCAAGAGGCGAGGAAGATCGCGGTGGGTAAGGCTTTTTCCATGTAAAGCAAGTATTTGAGGAGAAAATTATGTTTCTAATTTTGAATTCGGATTTCTCAGGGGTATTTGCCGAGTTGCCCCGCAGCATATCGGATGCCGCCCAATTCTACCGAGCCGAAGAAAGGAACACTGTAGATAAGCTCTTCTGGTCGCAGTATTTGGCACCGAATTATCCGACGCCTTTTGCCGATCAACTGAAACAGCTGTTCGAATTGCATAAGGCGGCGGAACTAGCCATGAAGGATCTGATTATCAGGCTATGGCCCGCCGAGCCGATTCCAAGCAGCTACTTCGGGCTCGTGAAGCGGCTTGTGAGTGCCTGCCCTCGACTTGATGTCATCAAGCGGTCGGTCTGTATAGAGGGTGCGCGAATGGCCTTCGCCCGCGCAAAGGTGCACTGGGGGAAGATGGATGCTGAAAAGCTGAGGACCGAAGGACCGCCAGAGGGGAAGGAGCACCGCAAGCCTGAATTATATTATGAGAGTGTCCTGAAAGGATCCTGCCTTGCAGCGGAGTTATGTACCAAGGACATTATATTTCCATGAATGCAAATCATGTTGTCCTTTGTAATGTCTGAACCAGGTCATTTATATTATTTATTGCCTGTTATATAAAAGTTTATCCTCCTACGCGGCCGTTTTATATATTAATCCTGAGTGTTGGCCAGTCGTTGGCTTCCCCACGTAAGAAGTACGGGGGTGTTCGGGATAGACCTGATCACTCTTTATCCCAGTTTTGGGTCCTTTGAAGGAGGTGTTCAGCACAACGAACCAGGCAATCGGACTATAGGGCTTTATCGCTCTCACTTAGCCATAGGAGCTTTAGGAAGGTAGGCGCAGCCCCAGGTGTTCGGAAGACCGCACGAGGGGCTCTATAAGCACCTGATCGGAAGAAAAAACCGATCCATCGCACGCTGCATCGGTTATGGCATTATGCGGGAGAAATCCTTAAAGATTTTACAACCTCTCTGACAGCTGACCAGCTCTCGCCGTATCATGACAGTCAGTTTTCGGCTTTCTCTACTGAGGTGCTCGTCCGGAAGAACCGGGACACAATCGCAGTAGTTCTCCCAGTGCTACCTTAGCCGATATAGCGGAACGTAAGGTACCAAAACGTGGGAGCCGTGCAAACCCAACTATTGACCCAAGACATGACTCGGAGCTGATGCATATAATGCTATGGGTTCGGGGTGCCGAACTTCCGTGAAGGTGTTCGGACTTTATTGCTGTATTATGGGTAAAACGAAGCCCCTGGCATATTTGAAGGCATATCGTGGTGTACGGATGCCACTTGACAAAATAATTTTAATAAGAAATAACAATAGATAAGCGTCATATGAATCCATATGTTGTATTTGAATAGTACGTTGATGCGTACAAGTACAGGTAATGTGATAAAAAGGAAATATGACTGTGGAACCTGCTGAGACCAGGGGGGAAGAAGCTGTGTGCGGATCCGGAGTATAGTCAGATGGTCATCGCGGGGAATATCTAAGGATTCCCTTGCGCGTTTGAGCTGCCTCCATATCGCCCGTCCTGGTCGGCGCAAAGGTGAACCTGCGAAGGAAATGTAAGAAATGTTTGCGTGCCGGAGAGCGGTTGAGCCGCTGAGTTCGGCCTTTCCTGGCCTTCATCGGAGTGTTTAATTGAGCTCTGGACGAGCCGGGCTATCCTGCCGTGAAGTAGTTCGGAGCCCTTTGACGGTGTCCGGGAGCCTGGCCGTCGACTCGAGGTTCGGCTGCAAGGTGTTGCTCGTTGCTTCTGTTGTTATGGCAGCGGTGTACTCGTTGGTGCCGAAGTAGAGTTCGTCCTTGCCATTAACCGTGATGACGCCGTGTGGACCGGGCATTTTGAGCTTACGGTAGGCATAATGTGGCACCGCGTTGAATCGAGCGAACGCGGTTCGCCCGAGCAGTGCCTGATAATCACTGCAGAAAGGGGCGATTTCAAAGATTAACTCTTCGGTACGATAATTGTCTGGTGATCCGAAGACTACCTCAAGGGCGATGGAGCCTGTACAGCTGGCTTCCACACCTGGTATAATGCCTCTGAAAATGGCTTTAGTGGGTTTGATCACCGAATGATCGATGCCCATCTTGTGCACTGTGTCTTGGTAAAGCAGGTTTAGACTGCTGCCTCCGTCCATAAGGTTTCGTGTGAGGTGGAACCCGTCAATTATTGGGTCGAGGACTAGTGCGGCTGGATTGCCCTGATTGGCGTTAACCGGACGATCTGTGCGGTTGAAGGTGACCGGCCCTAGTTTATATTGTGGGACGACTAGTTCCATTAAGTCGGCATACCTAAGGGTGCGTATCCGGTCCGGGTTGGGAATTTGGATGGTGTTTACCACGTTCACCGTTTGGATTTGCGGGGGAAATTTCTTTTGCCCTCCTGTGTTCGGTGATCTGGGATCTTCGTCGCCATCATCGCTTTGAGACCCCCTTCTCTGTTTTTGGCGCCTGCCCTGCCGGCTTGTTTGAAGACCCAGCATTCTCTGTTGGTATGGGTGGCTGGCGTTCCTCGGGTGCCATGAATTTGGCATTGGCGATCGAGTATGCGGTCCAGCTGGATGGACCCGAATTGTTATTTTGGAGTAGCCCTTTCCGTTGACCGGACTTTGAGCTACTAAACCCGGCATTAACTGCCGTATCTTTGGCGTTTTCACCATATTTGCGACACTTGTGTTTGTTGCATCGTGGTTTGCCGTTGCTATCCCTGGCCTCTGATGTGCCAGGTTTGCTTGCTGTGTTGTTGCTACGAGCCAACCAGCTATCTTCGCCCGCGCAAAAGCGGGTCATAAGTGTCGTGAGGGCTGCCATGGATTTTGGCTTCTCTTGGCCGAGATGTCGGGTGAGCCACTCGTCACGGATGTTATGTTTAAAGGCTGCTAGGGCGTCGGCATCCGGACAGTCGACAATTTGGTTCTTTTTAGTTAAGAAACGAGTCCAGAATTTCCTGGCTGACTCTTCGGGCTGTTGTGTTATGTGACTTAAATCGTCAGCATCCGGTGGTCGCACATAAGTGCCTTGGAAATTGTCCAGGAATGCGTCTGCCAGGTTCTCCCAACTTCCGATGGAGTTTGCCGGCAAGCTATTCAGCCAATGCTGAGCCGACCCTTTGAGTTTTAGCGGGAGATACTTGATGGCGTGTAGATCATCCCCGCTGGCCATGTGAATGTGGAGGAAGAGTCTTCTATCCATACCGCGGGGTCTGTAGTACCATCATATGATTCAATGTTTACGGGTTTAAACCCTTCTGGGAATTCGTGATCCATTACTTCATCAGTGAAGCATAGGGGGTGTGCGGCTCCTCTGTGTCGGGCTATGTCGCGACGCAGTTCATACAAGTCTTGTCTGCTGTATTCAGCCCGGCCGGATTTGCTTTTAGTATATCCGGCGTGTCGATCATCGTCATGCGTTAGGGAACGCTCCCGTGATCCGTAGATCGACCTTGTATGTCCTGCTTTGTTTTCCAATACGTGTCGCAGGTCCTGCGTGTTGCCCCAGGCCTTGGTGTTTTTGTTTGACTGGCGACGGGGTGCGGGCTGGACTTCGGGTTGATATGTCGTTCTGTCTCGGCCACGGGGTGGCCGATCAGCCGCATCATACACTGGTAGTGTGGGGTTTAATGCTTCCTCCTCGAGTTGGGGTAGCAACCTGCGCTTTGGGTAACTCTTGGTTTGGCGCTCGAGTTCATATTCCTCGGCCGCCAGGACCTTAGTCCATCTATCCGCTAGGAGATCTTGATCAGCCCGAAGCTGTTGTAGCTTTTTCTTCAAGCTATTTGTTGTGGCTATAAGCTGGCGCTTGAAGCGCTCCCGCTCGATGGGATCCTCAGGCACGATAAATTCTTCGTCGCCGAGGCTCACCTCGTCTCGGAGAGAGGCATGTAATTGCCATCCTCTGATTCTCCGTTTGCTGCCTGTTCCTGAGGGCTAGCTTGTCCATCCTCCCGCTCGAGGTCTGGCTGGAGGGAATTGTCTTCGTCTTCGGCACTATCCGGAGCGTTATTGTCTGTTGTGCCGGTATCGCTGCTTTTGCTATGGCGGGACTTAGAGCGGCGCCGCTGACGCCGGTGCTTGGATTGCTTCTTGGAGGGATTATCCTCCGTTGCCTTGTCGCCATCGCCTTCTTTGGGCACCATGTATATATCATATGATGAGGTGGCAGTCCAGCGCCCTGTGGGCGGTGATTCCTGTTCGTCTCCTGCATCATCGTCCATACCGTCGATGTCTTCGGAGCCGAACTCGAGCATGTCGGTTAAGTCGTCGACAGTGGCTATTAAGTGGGTGGTGGGTGGGGAACGAATTTCTTCGTCATCCACTTCCCAATCAAGCCGGACATAGTTCGGCCAGGGGTCTCCAGACAAGGAGAGAGACCTTAATGAATTTAGCACGTCGCCCATTGGCGAGTGCTGAAAGATATCCGCGGAGGAAAACTCCATGATCGGTGCCCAATCAGATTTGTTAGGCACGGACGCAGGCGGTTCGGAGCCCGTGGCTGGGGATGAATGCAGGAGTCCGGCAACATGGGTCTCATAGGTGGTGAAGTCAGTATTCGGCTCTATCGCCGCTGAGTGTGCGGTCTCCGTGGCGGGGTCCATCCACCCGTCCTCGGACGGCGCAATCTGCTCCGGATTGAAAGCCGAAGTAGCTGCAGGTGGGATCTCCCGAACAGTGTCCGTCAGCAGAGCTAAGTCATGCCCGTCGTGACTGTGTGGCGCACCTGACATGGGCTCGAATCCGTCGAAGATCAAGTCTCCGCGGATGTTGGCAGTATAGTTTAAGCTTCCAAACCTGACCTGACGGCCAAGGGCGTAGCTTTTGATCTGCTCCAGATGGCCAAGCGAATTGGTCCGCAGTACGAAGCCACCGAATACAAAGATCTGTCCGGGGAGGAAAGCCTCACCCTGGATCGCATCGTTGCCGATGATCGAAGGAGCCATCAAGCCTTTATCGCGATGGCACAATGGAAATCTCAATGAAAGCACCAATGTCGGTGTCAAAACCGATGGATCTCGGGTAAGGGGTCCCGAACGGTGCTTCTAAGGCGGATGGTAACAGGAGGCGGAGGACACAATGTTTACCCAGGTTCGGGCCCTCTAGATGGAGGTAATACCCTACTTCCTGCTTGATTGATCTTGATGATATGAGTATTACAAGAGTTGATCTACCACGAGATCGTAGAGGCTAAACCCTAGAAGCTAGCCTATGATTATGATTGTTGTTGTCATACGGACTAAACCCTCCGGTTTATATAGACACCGGAGGGGGCTAGGGCTACACAGAGTCAGTTACAAGGGAGGAGATCTACATATCCGAATTGCCAAGCTTGCCTTCCACGCCAAGGAGAGTCCCATCCGGACACGGGACGAAGTCTTGAGTATTGTATCTTCATACTCCAATAGTCCGGCTGTCCGAGGACCCCCTAATCCAGGACTCCCTCAATGATCTTTCTTGGACCGAAAGCAATCCAGAAGACTTGGAGTCGAAGTCTGGAACTCTATGAGGAGGCCACGAGGCAGGAGGGCGTGCCTAGGGGGTAGGCGCGCCCCCACCCTTGTGTGCCCCTCGTAGCTCCACCGACGTACTTCTTTCGCCTATATATACTCTTATACCCTAGAAACATCAGGGAGAGCCATGAAACCACTTTTCCACCGCCGCAACTTTCTGTACCCGTGGGATCCCATCTTGGGGCCTTTTCCGGCGATCTGCTGGAGGGGGAATCGATCACGGAGGGCTTCTACATCAACACCATTGCCTCTCCGATGAAGCGTTAGTAGTTTACCACAGACCTTCGGGTCCATAGTTATTAGCTAGATGGCTTCCTCTCTCTCTTTGATTCCCAATACAAAGTTCTCCTCGATGTTTGTCGGGGATATACCCCATTTGACCCAGCCAGAGATATGACCCGGCTAGGAATTGGTGTTTCATTGGTGACCCGGCAGATTATAAGCCGGCAGATTGTAAGCCAGATTGTAAGCCGGCAGATATTGGTAAGCCGGCAGACGTTAAGAAGCCCAAGACGTTAAGAAGCCCACGGAGAGAAGTCCGTGGTGAGAAGTCAGAATAGTTTAAGTCTTAATCCGAGTTGGACTCTACATGTAACCCGCCCCTTCAATTTATATAAGGAGGGGCAGGGGACCCCAAGAGGGACAAGTAACAAGAAAATAGTCGCTAAGGCTAGACACAACTAGAGGAGAGCCGGTTATGTGGCGTCTCCCTCATGAGCATAATGAGACCTAGCCACAAATAGCATGTAGGGCTATTACCGGGTGATGTTTCCCGGGGCCCGAAGCTGTCTAAATCCTTGTCTTATGTGTTGATTCGCCTCGCGTCTCTCGATTCCGACCAACCCCTTCAAGCTACCACGAAGATGCGTTGGCCTCACGACTAAGTCCTCACACTAGGACATCTGCCGTGACAAATCCACGACAGTTGGCGCCCACCGTGGGGCCTGCGCACGGTGGTGTTGAGTTCTTGAAGGGATTTTTCTCAGGGATCGAGAAGTTCGTAATTTTCCGGTGAAGAAGTGCCGGTCAGAAGGATCTGTGTCAACTCCAAGTTCATCAGTTCAAGTTCAAGATTTGTGAGATTTAAGGTTCAAGAGAAAATTAAAGTTTATGCCTGTGGGCCACCATAAGTCGCCGAGATCGGGAAAGATGATTTTATGTGTACACCGCTAGGTCTCCAAGCTGCCGAATCTGGCCAGAGATTGGTTTTGACGGGACAAGATGCCGCCTCAATCGATCTGTCAAAAACTAGCAGATTCTGTTGACCGAAGCAGGGGCGTGTAGTCAATCCTCATCCAAATCAATTCAAAACAAGGCAACTTTTGCGAGTCGCTGTCGCTACCTCATGCACAACCGTTCAAGTCTGATGGGATTAGAGATAGCGAATATGACTCGGGAGTCAACGATCACAACCCGGAGTCGAACTCATCTTTAATTCTGCTTCTGAGCCGTCCTCACCGGATGATTCTATAGCCTTGAGTTGTCACCTCGCTTGCCTACGAGTCGACCCGCTACTGCTGCAATGCGCCGCCGCCTGGGCCTCGTGCTGATTCTCCTGCGGTCGACCTCGCCACTTTAGCTGCAGTCCAGCCGGCCTCGCCGCGATGGTCACGCACCAGGCCGGCCTTTCCTCTGCAGTGATCCACTGTCCGTGAGCCGCCTTCAACACCGCGCTAAGCCGGCCTCGTGCCGCTGACCAGCTCCGCCGCCAAATCACCGGACCAAGCTGTAAGCTTCATCTGGCCGGCTCTGCACCTTGCCTCTGAGCCGCTGCAACACATGCCTTGCGCCGGTTCTACTGCTCCCCCGCGTGATTCTGCTGTCGCGCCGGGTCAAACCGGGCACGCTTGCAAGCCGCCCTCATCGGCAGGCCTAAGTTGCCCCTGCGACCCTGCTTTGCCGTCCGTGAGCCGCCGTCGGGGCCTGCGTCCACGGCTTTATTTCAGCTTTGAGTCGCCGCGCCCGAGAACCGGGCCGCCTTGCAAATTTGAGTCGCCCTGCTAAGCTATCGTCGCTGCACTGAACCACCCCCATTACAGCGGGCCTGCATCGGCCACTTCTGCTGCCTTCGTGCCGAGTCGCCTGAGCCACCGTCGCTCTCTTCGGTCTCTGCTGCAGCGCTGCTCAAGCCACCTGGCATTGACCCGTCGAGCCGCAGTTGCCGCCTCCGCTACTAACCACAAACGCCACAACCTCGCATCAAGCAGAGTCGCCCTTGCCTCCGCCTAGAGCATGACACTGCCTCGGTTCACTTTAGAGTTCAGACCACCGTGAGCTGCCATTCCGTCAAGACACCGCCGTGGCCTCGCCCCGAGCCGCCCGTCTGCCCTCATTGGAGTGGCCACGAGCCGCCCGCAACCGCCGTTGCCTCGCCTCCGACGCGACCCGCTCGCCCTTTGCTGGCCTCGTTTTCACCTCGAACAGAAGGGTGCTACCACCTCTGCCTGTGATTCGCCTCGCCAGAGCTGCCGCAAACCGCCTGCGGCAGTGCGTTCTGCACCAGCTGCCTCCGCCTTGAGCTGCCGCGCCCCCGACGCTATTTCAGCCTCGCGCTTCTGCGCACATCCGCGCTCGCGGTTTCCCCGTCAATCCGCTCTGCTCCTTCACGCGCTCCTGTGCGGATGCACGCCCGTGACTCTCCGTCATCTCGCGTCGCGCCTCCAGGCCTCGCTGCGTTGATCCACCACCGTAGAGCCGCCCGAGCCTCCAGGTCTCTCTGTGTTGAGCTGCCGCCGGAGAGCCGCCCTAAACCTCCGGGCCTTCCCACATCGAGCCGCTGCAGGAGAAGCCACCCTGCACCCAGCCGCCTGGCCTCCCTGGCAACTCACCTCACTTTGCCTTGTCGCAAAAACTTCCTTAGTCGCGGCTTGTTCTGCAGAGGTTCAGAGAGTAACAGGTCAAAGTTACCAAAAAAACATGACTCGGAGGATCTCTTCTGAGCCGCTCGGTGCCGTGCTTTAAGCCGCCACCTCTATCATCAGTGCTGCAACCCTCCGGCTGATGATTTTCGATAAAACATATCAGGTGAAATCCATCCTGTCAAAATTTTATTGATACATTTTCACTTTCTTCGAGAACAATTACTCTTGTTTGTGCAATTTTTTATGCAGAATTCATCATTACAAAAGAGGCCGTCAAGCTATGGCCCTTGCCTACACCGGACGGGTCAATGGACAGGGTCAATTATAACCCGCCGAGATTCAACATATTCCAACAATCCACTGGTCATATCATGGTCAAGCATGGAGAGTCTCAAGCCAACTCCTTGAGTAGTCTTAAGACTCGGGGGCTACGATGACATGACTTAGCAAACATTGTGAGATTCAAGACCCCGGGTCATTGGAGGGAAGATAACCCAGTCCCGGAGGCTACCATATTGATGAAAAATTATAGGCCATTAGAAAATTTCCAGCTCAAAATGAAGATTCCGGTTTAAAATCCGGCTCAAGGGAAATCTCTATCCCGCAAAGCTTTGAAGCTCTCAATATCCGGTTTAACATCCGGCTCAAAAAGAATCCATCTCTCGCAAGTTCGAGTTCTCAGTAAAAATTAAAGGTTGCCAAAGAGAACTTGCTGCCATGGTACGCGGTTCAAACATGGGTATCCTGCCTTATTGGCTCACTTCAGATGGTCACTTGGGGGCTTCCTTCTCATTGAGCATAGCTGTGAATATCCCTCTTGGTCCGGCCTATACGCCATGGTTACAAAAGCACTTGGGGGCTTCCTGTTCAAACATAGGTGTATTCACCAAAGAGAACATAGCGTTACTACCCTTGTGAGCTGGTTTGGAACATCAGGTGTATTCACCAAAATCTTCCGGGTTCTCCTGCTTTGTAGAAACTGCCACCCCGCCCGGGTAATCCCGGAATGACAAGCCGAACTCTTGACAGTCAATCTTACATAGACCCTGAACTTGTCAACGTTAAAATGGCATTCATATGAGGCCGGATTCACAAAGTGTAAAAGGTTAACTCAGTGGCTTGGCGGCCCATGAAAGCCTTGGAGCTTTAGGCTTGGCGGCCTATGAAAGCCTCGTTTTCTCGACTTGATTCGTTATCTTTTCTGAGCATTTTTTGGATTCATATAATTATGCCATATTAACATATGGCTTGAGACGATTCAGACCATGTTTCAAAAGGGTTATCAATTATTGATTTTCACAAATGCTATAAGCCGCCGGGTTACAAAAATCCCGGATTATAATGGATGCGCATTAAGTCGCCATCGGCCAAGAGCCACGTAGTATTTAAACTCCGGATTTACTTGTCAACCGATAATGTATTCAAATCTTTAATAGACAAACTTGGCTGGATTGTCATGATGATATTAAATGATTGAGGTTTTCATATCGGATTATATTATTCAAATCTTGAATAGCCAACATGGCTGGATTTTCGTTATGGTTATCAATAACCAGTATTATGATTGAGGTTTTCAAAGTCACTTCAGCGCAATGGCTATTATTTTATCAATGGATATGATTTAATCTACAATGGAAGGAATAGTCCCGAGTCGCTGCAGGCTTACGACCCGGCACTTGGGGGCTACATTATTCAAGTTGAGATTACATCAAATATGCAAGTTCCATGTCACTGCCAGCATGCACCATGGCACTTGGGGGCTAATGCAAGGTCATTTTTACTTACCTCGTTGAAGGCCCAACTCATCACATCGTAATGAGCCGGCCCTTGGGGGCTACTAATTGCTTTTGTTCAAAATTCAAGTATACATAAAGTCCCAGCTCAGTATTATCTTACTGAGCCGGCCCTTGGGGGCTACACTGGTTGAAGTTTCTGTGAGCATAAGGCAATTACAAGTCCCAGGTTGTTGCAAGCATGACAACCCGACACTTGGGGGCTACATATGTGGAATATTCAGTTTTGACTAGTGATTGAGATAAACAACCTTGATTTCTTCAAGGGTGCAACATTTATATTGAAGCAAGTCTTAAGCTGTTACTACACTCCCTTCTTAAGACTTGGGGGCTACAAGTGATATGCATATAACGGATCGATATTTACCAGCCGGCAATTTTGGATAAACCGGCAAGTTTTACATCTTTAAGCCGACTGAAGATCAGATGAGTATTTCAAAGACCAATATTTTTGTTAAGCACTGGGAGCTGAGTCAAATGAATTATTCTTCACAATATTTCTGTGAGAAACCAACGTCAGCAAATTGAGTATGAAGCTCGCCTATTGACCTGGATTTTCTAGAAGGAAATGACAAGAAATTAAGGATGATCAGGTGCCGGCTTACAATAATTCTTAACCCGGAGCATAAGTTGTCCAATTTGTTCTTGTGTTTGTTTTACAGGATCAGTTTAACATGGATAAATCCAAATTAAACTGGGGGCTAATGTAGGGGATATAACCCGCGATATGACCTGGCTGGGACTTGGTGTTTCATTGGTGACCCGGCAGATTATAAGCCGGCAGATTGTAAGCCAGATTATAAGCCGGCAGATTGTAAGCCAGATGGTAAACCAGATTGTAAGCCAGATGGTAAACCAGATTGGAAGCCGGCAGATATTGGTAAGCCGGCAGACGTTAAGAAGCCCATGGAGAGAAGCCCGTGGTGAGAAGTCAGGATAGTTTAAGTCTTAATCCGAGTTGGACTCTACATGTAACCCGCCCCTTCAACTTATATAAGGAGGGGCAGGGCACCCCAAGAGGGACAAGTAACAAGAAAATAATCGCTAAGGCTAGACACAACTAGAGGAGAGCCGGTTATGCGGCGTCTCCCTCATGAGCATAATGAGACCTAGCCACAAACAACATGTAGGGCTATTACCGGATGATGTTTCCTGGGGCCCGAAGCTGTCTAAATCCTTGTCTTATGTATTGAACCGCCTCGCGTCTCTCGTTTCTGACCAACCCCTTCAAGCTACCACGTAGATGCGTTGGACTCACGACTAAGTCCTCACACTAGGACATCTGTCGTGACAAATCCACGACAATGTTCTTGGAGATCTATTCGATGTAATACTCTTTTGCGGTGTGTTTGCCGAGATCCGATGAATTGTTGATTTATGAACGAGATTATCTATGAATATTATTTGGTTCTTCTCTGAATTCTTATATGCATGATTTGATATCTTTGCAAGTCTCTTCGAATTATCGGTTTAGTTTGGCCTACTAGATTGATCTTTCTTGCAATGGGAGAAGTGCTTAGCTTTGGGTTCAATCTTGCGGTGTCCTTTCCCAGTGACAGTAGGGGCAGCAAGGCACGTATTGTATTGTTGCCATCGAGGATAAAAAAATGGTGTTTATATCATATTGCTTGAGTTTATCCCTCTACATCATGTCATCTTGCTTAATGCGTTACTCTGTTCTTATGAACTTAATACTCTAGATGCATGCTGGATAGCGGTCGATGTGTGGAGTAATAGTAGTAGATGCAGAATCATTTCGGTCTACTTGACACGGATGTGATGCCTATATTCATGATCATTGCCATAGATTTCTTCATAACTATGCGCTTTTCTATCAATTGCTCGGCAGTAATTCGTTCACCCACCGTAATACATGCTATCTTGAGAGAAGCCACTAGTGAAACCTATGGCCCCCGGGTCTCTTTCCTATTATATTGCATCTCTTTTATTTACATCGGATCTCGTTTACTATTTTGCAATCTTTACTTTCCAATCTATACAAAAAAAATACCAAAAATATTTACTTCACTATCTCTATTAGATCTCACTTTTGCGAGTGACCGTGAAGGGATTGACAACCCCTTTATCGCGTTGGTTGTAAGGTTCTTGAATGTTTGTGCAGGTACTAGGTGACTTGTGCGTTGTCTCCTACTGGATTGATACCTTGGTTCTCAAAACTGAGGGAAATACTTACGCTACTTTGCTGCATCACCCTTTCCTCTTCAAGGGAAAACCAACGCATGCTCAAGAGGTAGCAGGACTCCAGTCCTAGTAGGATTCGGTCCCCCCTTTTTTTCCTTCTCCCGGAAGGGGAAAGGGGAAAGGAGAGGGAGTAGGAGAAGGAAAGGGCGGCGCCGCCCCCTTCCCTAATCCAATTCGGCCTCCTCCCCTGCGGAGGGCGTGCCAGCCCCTTGCGGCTGGTTAGCCTCCCTCCTATGGCCCATATGGCCCATATCTTTCCCCGGGGGTGTTCCGCTAACCCCTACTGTACTCCGGTATGTACTCGATACACTCCGGAACCCTTCCGGTGTCCGAATACTACCTTCCAATATATCAATCTTTACCTCTTGACCATTTCAAGACTCCCCATCATGTCCGTGATCTCATCCGGGACTCTGAACAATCTTCGGTCACCAAAACACATAACTCATAATACAAATCATCATCGAACGTTAAGCGTGCGGACCCTACGGGTTTGAGAACTATGTAGACATGAACGAGACACCTCTCCGGTCAATAACCAATAGTGGAACCTGGATGCTCATATTGGCTCCCACATATTCTACGAAGATCTTTATCGGTCGAACCGTTATGACAACATATGTTCTTCCCTTTGTCATCGGTATGTTACTTGCCCGAGATTCGATCGTCAGTATCCTCATACCTAGTTCAATCTCGTTACCAACAAGTCTCTTTACTCGTTCCATAATACATCATCCCGCAAATAACTCATTAGTCACATTGCTTGCAAGGCTTATTATTATGTGCATTACCGAGAGGGCCCAGAGATACCTCTCCGATACTAGGAGTGACAAATCCTAATCTCGATCTATGCCAACCCAACAAAACACCTTCGGTGATACCTGTAGAGCATCTTTATAATCACCCATTTACGTTGTGACGTTTGATAGCACACAAGGTATTCCTCCGGTATTCGGGAGTTGCATAATCTCATAGTCAAAGGAACATGTATAAGTCATGAAGAAAACAATAGCAATAAAACTTAACGATCATTATGCGAAGCTAACGGATGGGTCTTGTCCATCACATCATTTTCCTAATGATGTGACCCCCTTCATCAAGTGACAACACATGTCTATGGTTAGGAAACTTAACCATCTTTGATTAACGAGCTAGTCTAGTAGAGGCTTTACTAGGGACACTGTTTTGTCTATGTATCCACACATGTATAGAGTTTCCGGTTAATACAATTCTAGCATGAATAATAGATATTTATCATGACATAAGGAAATATAAATAACAACTTTATTATTGCCTCTAGGGCATATTTCCTTCAGTCTCCCACTTGCACTAGAGTCAATAATCTAGTTCACATTGTCATCTGATTTAACACCAATAGTTCACATCTTTATGTGATTAGTTCACATCGCCAGGTGACTAACACCCAAAAGGTTTACTAGAGTTAATAATCTAGTTCACATCGCTATGTGATTAACACCCAAAGAGCACTAAGGTGTGATCATGTTTTGCTTGTGAGAGAAGTTTAGTCAACGGGTCTATCACATTCAGAGTCGTATGCATTTTGCAAATTTTCTATGTCTACAATGCTCTGCATGGAGCTACCGTAGCTAATTGCTCCAACTTTCAATATGTATCCAGATTGTGACTCAGAGTCATCTGGATCGGTGTAAAAGCTTGCATCGACGTAACACTTTACGACGAACTCTTTATCACCTCCATAACCGAGAAATATTTCCTTAGTCCTCTTAGGTAACTAAGGATAACTTTGACCGCTGTCCGGTGATCCACTCCTGGATCACTATCGTACCCCCTTGCCAAACTCATGGCAAGGTACACAATAGGTCTGGTACAATAGCATACTTTATAGAACCTATGGCTAAGGCATAGGGAATGACTTTCATTCTCTTTCTATTTTCTGTCGTGGTCGGGTTTTGAGTCTTACTCAACTTTACACCTTACAACTCAGGCAAGAACTCCTTCTTTGACTGATCCATTTTGAACTCCATCAAAATCTTATCAAGGTATGTACTCATTGAAAAAATCTTATCAAGCTTCTTGATCTTTCTCTATAGATCTTGATGCCCAATATGTAAGCAGCTTCACTGAGGTCTTTCTTAAAAAAAACTCCTTTCAAATACTCCTTTATGCATTCCAGAAAATTCTACATCATTTCCGATCAACAACATGTCATTCACATATACTTATCAGAAAGGCTGTAGTGCTCCCACTCACTTTCTTGTAAATACATGCTTCACCGCAAGTCTATATAAAACTATATGCTTTGATCATCTTATCAAAGCGTATATTCCAACTCCGAGATGCTTGCACCAGTCCATAGATGGATCACTGGAGTTTGCACACTTTGTTAGCACCTTTAGGATCGACAAAACCTTTTGGTTGCATCATATACAACTCTTATTTAAGAAATCCATTAAGGAAAACAGTTTTGACATCCATTTCCCAGATTTCATAAAAATGCGGCAATTGCTAACATGATCCTGACTGACTTAAGCATCGCTACGAGTGAGAAAATATCATCGTAGTCAACACCTTGAGCTTGTAAAACCTTTTGAGACAAGTCGAGCTTTGTAGATAGTAACACTACCATCAACATCCGTCTTCCTCTTGAAGATGCATTTATTCTCAATGGCTTACCGATCATTGGGAAAGTCCACCAAAGTGCATACTTTGTTCTCATACATGGATCCTATCTCAGATTTCATGGCCTCAAGCCATTTCGCGGAATCTAGGCTCATCATCGCTTCCTCATAGTTCGTAGGTTCATCATGGTTTAGCAACATGACTTACAAAACATGATTACCGTACCACTCTTGTGCAGACCGTACTCTGGTTGACCTACGAGGTTCGGTAGTAAATTGATCTGAAGTTTCATGATCATCATCTTTAGCTTCCTCACTAATTGGTGTTGGAATCACTGGAACTGATTTCTGTGATGAACTACTTTCCAATTCGGGAGAAGGTACAATTACCTCATCAAGTTCTACTTTCCTCCCACTCACTTCTTTCGAGAGAAACTCCTTCTCTAGAAAGGATCCATTTTTAGCAACAAATGTCTTGCCTTCGGATCTGTGATAGAAGGTGTACCCAACAGTCTCTTTTGGGTATCCTTTGAAAACACACTTCTCCGATTTGGGTTCGAGCTTATCAGGCTGAAGCTTTTTCACATAAGCATCGCAACCCCAAACTTTAAGAAACGATAGCTTAGGTTTCTTGCCAAACCACAGTTCATACGGTGTCGTCTCAACGGATTTAGATGGTGCCCTATTTAACGTGAATGCAGCTGTCTCTAATGCATAACCCCAAAACGATAGTTGTAAATTGGTAAGAGACATCATAGATCGCACCATATCTAATAAAGTACGGTTACGACATTCGGACACAGCATTACGCTATGGTGTTCCAGGTGGCGTGAGTTGTGAAACCATTCCACATTGTTTTAAATGAAGGCCAAACTTGTAACTAAAATATTCGCCTCCACGATCAGATCGTAGAAACTTTATTTTCTTGTTACGATGATTCTTCACTTCACTCTGAAATTCTTTGAACCTTTCAAATGTTTCAGACTTGTGTTTCATTAAGTAGATATACCCATATCGGCTCAAATCATCTGTGAAGGTCAGAAAATAACGATACCCGCCGCGAGCCTCAACACTCATTGGACTGCATACATCAGTATGTATTATTTCCAATAAGTCAGTAGCTCGCTCCATTGTTCCGGAGAACGGAGTTTTAGTCATCTTGCCCATGAGGCATGGTTCGCAAGCATCAAATGATTCATAATCAAGTGATTCCAAAAGTCCATCTACATGGTGTTTCTTCATGTGCTTTACACCAATATGACCTAAACGGTAGTGCCACAATTGCACTATCATTATCAACTTTGCATCTTTTGGCATCAATATTATGAATATGTGTATCACTAAGATCGAGATTCAATAAACCATTTACATTGGGTGTATGACCATAGAAGGATTTATTTATGTAAATAGAACAACAATTATTCTCTGACTTAAATGAATAACCGTATCGCGATAAACATGATTCAATCATATTAAAGCTCAACGCAAACACCAAATAACATTTATTTTTGTCCAACACTAATCTCGAAGGTAGAGGGAGTGTGCGATGGTGATCTTATCAACCTTGGAATCACTTGCAACACACATCGTCACCTCACCCTTAACTAGTCTCTGTTGATTTTTGTAATACTTTTTTCGAGTTACTAACCATAGCAACTGAACCAGTATCAAATACCTTGGGGTTACTATGAACACTAGTAAAGTACACATCAATAACATGTATATCAAATATTCCTTTGTTCACTTTGCCATCCTTCTTATCCGCCAAGTATTTGGGGTAGTTCCGCTTCCAGTGACCATTCCCTTTGCAGTAGAAGCACTCAGTTCCAGGCTTAGGCCTAGCTTTGGGTTTCTTCACGGGAGTGGTAACTTGCTTGCCATTCTTTCTTGAAGTTCCCTTTCTTTTCCTTTTCCCCTTTTCTTGAAACTAGTGGTATTGTTAACCATCAACACTTGATGCTCTTTCTTGATGTCTACCTTCACCGATTTTAGCATCGTGAAGAGCTCGGGAATCGTTTTCGTCATCCCTTGCATGTTATAGTTCATCACGAAGTTCCAGTAACTTGGTGATAGTGACTAGAGAACTCTGTCAATCACTATCTTATCTGGAAGATCAACTCCCACTTGATTCAAGCGATTGTAGTACTCAGACATTCTGAGCACATGCTCACTGGTTGAGCTATTCTCCTCCAACTTGTAGGCAAAGTACTTGTCAGAGGTCTCATACCTCTCGACTCGGGCATGAGTCTGAAATACCAATTTCAGCTCTTGGAACATCTTATATGTTCTGTGGCGTTCAAAACGTTTTTGAAGTCCCGGTTCTAAGCCATAAAGCATGGCGCACTAAACTATCAAGTAGTCACCATACCGAGCTTGCCAAACGTTCATAACGTCTGCGTCTGCTCCTGCAATAGGTCTGTCACCTAGCGGTGCATTAAGGACATAATTCTTCTGTGCAACAATGAGGATAATCCTCAGATCACGGACCCAGTCCGCATCATTGCTACTATCATCTCTCAACTTATTTTTCTCTAGGAACATATCAAAATAAACGGGGAGCTACATCGCAAGCTATTGATCTACAACATAGATATGCAAATACTATCAGGACTAAGTTCATGATAAATTAAAGTTCAATTAATCATATTACTTAAGAACTCCCACTTAGATAGACATCCCTCGAGTCATCTAAATGATCACGTGATCCAAATCAACAAAACCATGTCCGATCATCACGTGAGATGGAGTAGTTTTCAATGGTGAACATCTCTATGTTGATCATATCTACTGTATGATTCACGTTCGACCTTTCGGTCTCCAGTATTCCGAGGCCATGTCTGTACATGCTAGGCTCGTCAAGTTTAACCCGAGTATTCCCTACGTGCAAAACCGTCTTGCACCCGTTGTATGTGAACGTAGAGCTTATCACACCCGATCATCACGTGGTGTCTCGACACGACAAACTGTAGCAACGGTGCATACTCAGGGAGAACACTTATACCTTGAAATTTAGTGAGGGATCATCTTATAATGCTACCGCCGTACTAAGCAAAATAAGATGCATAAAACATAAACATCACCTGCAATCAAAATATGTGACATGATATGGCCATCATCATCTTGTGCCTTTGATCTCCATCTCCAAAGCACCGTCATGATCTCCATCGTCGCCGGCTTGACACCTTGATCTCCATCGTAGCGTCATGGTCGTCTCGCCAACTATTGCTTCTACGACTATCACTACCGCATAGTGAGAAAGTAAAGCAATTACATGGCGTGTGCATCTCATACAATAAAGCGACAACCATAAGGCTCCTGCCAGTTGCCGATAACTTTTAAAAAACATGATCATCACATACAACAATGTTTATCACATCATGTCTTGACCATATCACATCACAACAAGCCGTGCAAAAACAAGTTAGACGTCCTCTACTTTGTTGTTGCAAGTTTTACGTGGCTGCTATAGGCTTCTAGTAAGAACCATTATTACCCACGCATCAAAACCACAAAGATATTTCATCAAGTGTGCTGTTTTAACCTTCAAAAAGGACCGGCCATAGTAAAATTCGATTCAACTAAAGTTGGAGAACCAGACACCCGCCAGCCACCAGTGTGCGAAGCACATCGGTATAACCGGTCTCATGAACGTGGTCATGTAATGTTGGTCCGGGCCGCTTCATCCAACAATACCGCCGAATCAAAGTAAGATGTTGGTGGTAAGCAGTATGACTATTATCGCCCACAACTCTTTGTTTTCTACTCGTGCATATCATCTACGCATAGACCTGGCTCGGATGCCACTGTTGGGAACGTAGCATGCAATTTCAAAAAATTTGTACGATCACGCAAGATCTATCTAGGAGATGCATAGCAACGAGAGGGGGAGAGTGTGTCCACGTACCCTCGTAGACCAAAAGCGGAAGCGTTAGTTTAACACGGTTGATGTAGTCGAACGTCTTCACGATCCAACCGATCAAGCGCCGAACGTACGGCACCTCCGAGTGCTACACACGTTCAGCTCGATGATGTCCCTGGAACTCTTGATCCAGCAGAGGGTCAAGGGAGAGTTTCATCAGCACAACGGCATGGTGATGGTGATGGTGATGTGATCCGTGCAGGGCTTCGCCTAAGCACTACGTGAATATGACCGGAGGAGTAAACCGTGGAGGGCGACGCCGCACACGGCTTGCAACAATTCGTGTGTCTCCAAGGGGTGCCCTGCCCACGTATATAAAGGAGGGAGAGGAGGAGGCCGGCCACCAGGGGCGCGCCAAGAGAGGGGAGTCCTACTAGGACTTCAGTCCTAGTAGGATTCGGTCCCCCCTTTTTTTCCTTCTTCCGGAAGGGGAAAGGGGGAAATGAGAGGGAGTAGGAGAAGGAAAGGGGGGCGCCGCCCCCTTACCTAATCCAATTCGACCTCCTCCCTTGTGGGAGGCGTGCCAGCCCCTTGTGGGCTGGTTAGCCACCCTCCTATGGCCCATATCTTTCCCCGGGGGGTTCCGGTAACCCCTCCGATACTCCGGTATGTACCCGATACACTCCGGAACCCTTCCGGTGTCCGAATACTACGTTCCAATATATCAATCTTTACCTCCCGACCATTTTGAGACTCCCCGTCATGTCCGTGAGCTCATCCGGGACTCTGAACAATCTTCGGTCACCAAAACACATAACTCATAATACAAATCGTCATCGAACGTTAAGCGTGCGGACCCTACGGGTTCGAGAACTATGTAGACATGATCGAGACGCCTCTTCGGTCAATAACCAATAGCGGAACCTGGATGCTCATATTGGCTCCCACATATTCTACAGAGATCTTTATCGGTCGAACCGTTATGACAACATACGTTATTCCCTTTGTCATCGGTATGTTACTTGCCCGAGATTCGATCGTCTGTATCCTCATACCTAGTTCAATCTCGTTTCCGGCAAGTCTCTTTACTCGTTCCGTAATACATCATCCCGCAACTAACTCATTAGTCACATTGCTTGCAAGGCTTATTATGATGTGCATTACCGAGAGGGCCCAGAGATACCTCTTCGATACTCGGAGTGACAAATCCTAATCTCGATCTATGCCAACCCAACAAAACACCTCCCGAGATACCTGAAGAGCATATTTATAATCACCCATTTACGTTGTGACGTTTGATAGCACACAAGGTATTCCTTCGGTATTCGGGAGTTGCATAATCTCATAGTCAAAGGAACATGTATAAGTCATGAAGAAAGCAAGAGCAATAAATCTTAACGATTATTATGCTAAGATAACGGATGCACTTGTCCATCACATCATTTTCCTAATGATGTGACCCCGTTCATCAAATGACAACACATGTCTATGGTTAGGAAACTTAACCATCTTTGATTAACGAGCTAGTCTAGTAGAGTCTTTACTAGGGACGCTGTTTTGTCTATGTATCCACACATGTATCAAGTTTCTGGTTAATACAGTTCTAGCATGAATAATAGATATTTATCATGACATAAGGAAATATAAATAACAAGTTTATTATTGCCTCTAGGGCATATTTCCTTCAGTGAGCCCTTTCGACAACACATGAAGTACATGGGTAAGCACTGTGCGCATGCGTCATGCTAGCTCACGCTCCCTTCTCAATTAGGTTTTCTAAACATGCTACCGTTTCTCGCCACTCCTCTCATCGGTTTCCCGCCTCTTCACCCATCGTTTTCCCGCTACCAGTGTCAGTGCTCACTGAAGGCTAGCGGCGACACACCGACCATGTAAATATCCCACACAGTTTCTAAAAGCACAAATGTGTGTGATAGGTGGGAGTAGGTCCCATAGGGTGACCAGCGTGAAACGCCTTAATGGCAAGGAGGCAATTCTTATCAGCAAGGGACGGCTTCCCATCCACTAGCCTAGTCGAATAAAACGCAGAAGTTAAGCGTTCTCGGGCTGGAGTAGTCCAAGGATGGGTGACCCGGTGGGAAGTTGCATATCTCAAGATTCATTTAAATGCCATGACACGGTCATTATAGAGATATATCATATCTCTATGGTGACCTATCATGGCAATTATATAAACCTTGGGATCCTTGTTTTGCTAATTTGTAGACTATGTTTTTATGGGTTATTTTTTGCTCTAAAAAAATTAAAGAATGATTGACTTGACCTGTCATGGCGATTATATAAACCTACTATGTTTTTATGGGTTATTTTTTGCTCTAAAGAATTAAAGAATGATTGACTTGACCTGTCATGGCGATTATATAAACCTCTTTCAGGTTGCATGCAGGGTATAGGGGGCAGGGTCTTCTTCTCGAGCATGTCTCCCTTGTGCGGCTTATAGACGCGGCACATATCTGTGGGCTCCTCGAGGTATATATACTATCCTTTACCGACAATTAGGGGGGCCCACACAATTTATCCCTTTGACCTAACAACGAGAAGGGTTTGACCATGATGGTTTCCTATTGATACTAGCAAGGTACACGTGCATTGCACGCATGAGATTTGGTAACCAAATTATGAATAAATACCACACTATAGCATGTAAGCTTTGAGTCATATATGCATGATGTAGATGTTTTCGTTTAATTCTTATAGTTCATCTCATCCAAAATCAATTAGTTTTGAAAAAAATCTATTTTAAGATTCATGGAATTGTGCATTGTAAAGAATAAAGTAAAAACAAAAAGTGACAATTCATTTAGAAAAAAATGTTTGGGCAATTAAGATATGGAAGATTCTAGAACAAAGGAGTGCTTGTGTTTTGAGGTTTGTCCATTATGCTTAAGTTCAACCATGGAGTCTTCTAGATTGTACATGTGGCAGAATCTGATGGAATGTAGATGATATCCAACGGCCAGTAGTGCTCGGATTTGCCATCTCTGTACCGTCGGATTGGCTTCATCCAACGACCAACTTTCAAAGTTATTCACACACTATATAGGGGTATAGATATAGATGTGTCCCATGCTAGACCAAATAAAGTTTGAGCGCATGCGTGGGACGACCGCCCTGCCGCTGCCTCGAAGTTGAGAAACCGACATCATACGTATTGAACCAGGCTTGGAGTCGGGTACGGTGTTCGGTTTGTAATGTAGTTGGTGGCCCATCGAAGTTGTGCATTCGGGATTTAAACACATCACACACCACCGTACCCATACATATATTCGGGCCGCATGCAGTGTATACGGGGTCTTCTGATCGACCACGTCTCCCTTATGCGGTTTCTTGTGACGACACGCATATCTGTGGGCTCCTCGAGTGTATATATATATATCATCCCTTTGATCGATAATAAGGGGTATGTGTTGGCCATGAATGGATTCCTCCTAGTTCGTGTTAGGGCCGGTCACCGTCACATGTCGCTCAACCAAAGCTCGAGATCATGCATTGTCAGGATCCCCTCCAACATGCTCGGATTGCTGGGTTCGACCTACATCATACCCTGCGTATCTCGTCCTTAACTACCTAGCCTTCATGGTTGTTGTATGTATCGAGAGGTAGGCACCACATCTAAATTGTACATTATTCTATATTGAAAACACATATCACCCCTTCCCAATGTACATCATTTTGGGCCGCATGCAAGAGGTGCAGGTTTTGTGGTCCCTCTCGTGCGATTTTTATGATGGTTCAATCTATTGGCCCAAGCGGTTTATCGACAACAACAGCTGTCGTTTGACCAAACGATAGATTCATTGGTCCGTCTTATGGTAGGTCATGGCGACATGCATGTATGACCAAAGTATCGATCATTACGTGCATCCGCCCCGCTGACACGAAGTGGGAGGTGGTGTGATGTCTACTACGCGACTTTATTCTTGTAGACTCGTGTTGGGCCTCCAAGCGCAGAGTTTTGTAGGACAGTAGCAATTTTCCCTCAAGTGGATGACCTAAGGTTTATCAATCCATGGGAGGTGTAGTATGAAGATGGTCTCTCTCGAACAACCCTGCAACCAAATACAAGAAATCTCTTGTGTCCCCAACACATCCAATACAATGGCAAATTGTATAGGTGCACTAGTTCGGCGAAGAGATGGTGATAAAAATGTAATATTGGTGGTAGAAATATATTTTTATAATCTGAATAAATAAAAACAGCAAGGTAGCAAATAGTAAACGGGCACAAAAACGGTATTGCAATGCTTGAAAACAAGGCCTAGGGTCCGTACTTTCCCTAGTGCAATCTCTCAACAATGCTAATATAATTGGATCATATAACCATCCCTCAAAGTGGGATGAAGAATCACTCCAATGTTCCTATCTAGTGGAGAACATCAGAATAAATTGTTTGTAGGGTACGAAACCACCTCAAAGCTATTCTTTCCATTCGATCTATTCAAGAGTTCGTACTAAAATAACACAAAGCTATTCTTTCCGTTCGATCTATCCTAGAGTTTGTACTAAAATAACACCAAAGAAAATTCATATTCATAATACTCAATCCAACACAAAGAACTTCAAAGAGTGCCCCAAGAATTCTACTGGAGAAACTAAAGACAAGAACGTGCATCAACCCCTATGCATAGATTACCCCAATGTCACCTCGGGAATCCGCGAGTTGAGAACATATATCAAGTGAATCAATACGATACACCATTGTCACCACGAGTATTCAATTGCAAGACATATATCAAGTGTTCTCAAATCCATAAAAGTATTCAATCCGATAACAACGAATTCTCAAAGGGAAAAACTCAATTCATCACAACAAGATAGAGAGGGGAAAACACCATATGATCCGACTATATTAACAAAGCCCGCGATACATCAAGATCGTGACATCTCAAGAACACGAGAGAGAGAGAGATTAAACACATAGCTACCAGTACAAACCCTCAGCCCCGAGGGTGGACTACTCCCTCCTCATCGTGGTGGCCGCCGGGATGATGAAGATATCCACCGGAGATGATCCCCCCTCCGGCAGGGTGCCGGAATGGGGTCTACACTGGTTTTCCGTGGCTACAGAGCCTTGCGGCGGCGGAACTTCTAATGTAGGGCTATTTCTGATTGTTTCTCTATTTATAGGATTTTTTTGGCGTTGGTTTCACGCTAAGATGGGCCTCAAGGTGAGCACAACCCACAGGGGGAAGCCGGGCCCACCAGGCGCGCCCCGGTGTCTTGTGCCTTACTCCTTCACCTTCTGGTCCTTCCACGAAGCTTCGGGGTTCTCTTTTGTTCCAAAAAAATCGTCAAAAAGTTTCAGCTCATTTGGAGAACTTTCATTTATGCACAAAAAACAACACCGCGATAGTTTTGCTGAAAACAACGTCAGGCCGGGTTAGTTCCATGCAAATCATACCAAAACTATATAAAATTATTGTAAACATGGCATGAATACTTCATAAATTATAGATACGTTGGAGACGTATCAGCATCCCCAAGCTTAATTCCTACTCGTCCTCGAGTAGGTAAATGATAAAAGAAATAATTTATGAAGTGTGAATTCTAGCAAAGTGCACAAGTTTGATCAATGATAATTTCAATCACTTTTCCTAGCATCATAACAACAATTATTTCTCATAAAAACTTCTCATGTTAAAGTAGCAATTGAAAACAGAATTTTTGATGCGGAATGCTACCTAGCATGTTTATCATATACTCTTTCCTTTATAGCATGGACATTTTTGGACTTTTATATGGTTCAAAGCAATAGTCTAGTTTTGACATGAGACTTAAATACTCAAGCATATCAACAAGCAACAATGTCTTTCAAAATATTAACGCTAAAATAAGTTATCCCTAGCCCATCATGCTCAATCAGTGATCCATTCATGAAACACACTCGCATATTAGCTACACCCAATGCTCAAGTACGATCATAGTGCCTCCTAGTTGGTGCTTTATAACAGAAGATGGAGACTCAAATAAAAATAAAAAATGCATAAAGTAAAAGAAAGGCCCTTCGTAGAGGGAAGTAGGGATTTGTAGAGGTGCCAGAGCTCAAAGCGAAAAACTTAGAGATAAAAACATTTTGGGAGGTATACTTTTCCCACCAACGAAAACGACTTAGAGCTCCCAACACTTTCCATGCTATATATATCATAGGCGGTTCCCAAACAGAAAATAAAGTTTATTCCTTTTTCCACCATACTTTCACTTTCCATGGCTAACCGTATCCATGGGTGCCCTCCATACCAACACTTTCCAAGGAATTTATTATTTGACAACATAAAGTAAATTCATTTTTCATTTCAGGACTGGGCATCCCTAATACCTTTGCCTTACTCTCGTGCAATGACAAGTGAATAAACACTCGTCGTGAGAATAACACATCTAGCATGGAAAATATTGGCCACCCCTCACCGCCTCGCGAGCGGTACGACCGTACGAGCACACAAAAGAGAAATTTATTTCGAAAATTAGAGATGGCACGTACAAATTTTCTTAGAGCGGCAAAAGAATACCACATATAGGTAGATATAGTGGACTCATGTGGCAAAACTAGTTTAAAGGATTTTGGATGCACAAGTAGTGATCATACTTAGTGCAAAATGAAGGCTAGAAAAAGATTGAGAAGCGACCAACCAAGAAACAAATAATCTCATAAGCGAGCATTAAGCATAATTAACACCGAATGATGCACCACAAGTAGGATGTAATTTCATTGCATGACTATTGACTTTCGTGCTTGCATAGGGAATCACAGACCTTAACACCAATATTCTTACTGAAGCATAATTACTCATCAACATGACTGACATATCACATCATCATATCTCAAAACTATTACAAGGAACCAAGTTTATTTTGTCCAATGATCTTCATGAAAGTTTTTATTATATCCTTCTTGGATATCTATCACTTTGGGACTAATTTTCATATGTTGCTTTTGATAAGCTCAAACAAATATAAGTGAAAATCATGAGCATAATATTTCTTTCTCTCAAATTAATTTAAGTGAAGCAAGAGAGAATTTCTTCAAAAATACTAAAGCACACCATGCTCAAAAATATATAAGTGAAGCACTAGAGCAATCCATACAAAAGAGCTTCGGTGACGGGATGTGAATGCCGCTTACCTAGCCTCTCCTGGCAACTATTTGAGGATTCTATTTTATTTAAAAACTTTCAGTTCTAAGTATTTTATTAAAACAGAAAGAAAAACAAAACAAAATGACACTCCAAGAATAGCACAACTCATGTGAAGAAGCAAAAACTTAGGCTCAACCGGTATTAACCGATAATTGTTGATGAAGAAAGGTGGGATGCCTACCGGGGCATCCCCAAGCTTAGATGCTTGAGACTTCTTGAAATATTATCTTGGGAGGCCTTGGGAATCCGCAAGCTTGAGCTTTTGTTTCTCCTTAATTCCTCTCATATCACGGTTTCCCTAAATCTCAAAAACTTCATCCATAGAAAATTCAACAAGAACTCGTGAGATAAGTTAGTATAAACCAATGCAAAAACCTTATCATTCTGTACTGTAGCAAATCACCAAAATTATTATTCAACATTGCATACTAAATGCCTCTGCATATTTAATACTTCTATCCTCAAATAGAATCATTAAACAAGCAAACATATGCAAAAAATGCAAACATAACAGCAATCTGCCAAAACAGTACAGTCTGTAAAGAATGCAAGAGTATCAATACTTCCCTAAATCCAAAAATTATGAAAATTTACCACACTGCAGAGAATTTATCAAAGCTTAATGTGCAAAAAGTTTCAACATTTTATTATATTCTGAATTTTCTAGGGAATTTTTGCAACAATGATAAACTTTCTGTTTTGAAATAGCAACATGTAGACTTGCAAAATAAGCATGGTAAAGGCTATCCTTGACATTTTTATTGAAAAGAAAGATGCAAAAAATTATTCTAAATAACAGCAAGAAAATCCTAGCAAAAGAAAATAATGGTCCAAGTAAAACACATATCATGTGACGAATAAAAATGCAGCTCCAAGTGAGGTTACCGATAATGTTGGAGACGAAATAGGGGATGCCTTCCGGGGCATCCCTAAGCTTAGTTGCTTGGATCTTCCTTGAATATTTCCTTGGGGTGCCTTGGGCATCCCCAAGCTTAGGGTCTTGTCACTCCTTATTCTCCCCATATCGACATCTCACACAAAACTTGAAAACTTCAATCACACAAAACTTAACGGAACTTCGTGAGATAGGTTAGTATGATAAAGAGCAACCATTTCACTTTGGTACTATCAAAGACAAGATTCATAATTGTTTCCACACAATGCCTATGGTAGCATATCATTTCCACAATTTATATTTAGCAATATAAGCTATAGAAACTAGGAAACAAGCAAACTATGCATTGAAAACAGAATCTGTCAAAAACAGAATAGTCTATAGTAATCTGTACTCCAACCATACTTTTGATACTCCAAAAATTCTAAAAAATTAGGACAACCTAGAGAATTTGTATATATATCACCTGTAAAAATTCCAGATCAAAAGCACGTTCCAATGAATTTTCAAATTTTCTGGACTGAGCGCAAAAGTTTCTGTTTTTGCACAGATTCATGTCAACTATCATCCACGCTATCCCATAGGCTTTACTTGGCACTTTTTTAAAACAAAAGCAATAAAACATGATTACTACAGTAGCTTAATCATGTTAACACACAAAAACAATAGGTAAAAGTGTTGGGTTGTCTCCCAACAAGCGCTTTTCTTTAATGCCTTTTAGCTAGGCATGATGATTTTAATGATGCTCGCATAAAAGATATGAATTGAAACATAAAAAGAGCATCATGAAACACAAGGCAAGCACATTTAAGCCTAACCCACTTCCTATGCACAGGGATTTTGTGAGCAAATAACTTTTGGGAGCAAGAATCAACTAGCATAGGAAGGCAAAACAAACATATCTTCAAGATTTTCAACACGTAGAGAGGAAACTTGATATTATTGCAATTCCTAAAAGCATATGTTCCTCCCTCATAATAATTTAAAGTAGCATCATGAATGAATTCAACAATATAACTATCACATAAAGCACTCTTTTCATTATCCACAAGCATAGAGAATTTATTACTCTCCACATAAGCAAATTTATTCTCATGAATAGTAGTGGGCGCAAACTCAACAAAATAACTATCATGGGATTGAAAATTGAAATCATGATGACAAGTTTCATGGTTATCATTATTCCTTATAGCATACATGTCATCACCATAATCATCATAGATAGCAACTTTGTTTTCATAATCAATTGGAATCTCTTCCGAAATAGTGGAATCATCATTAAATAAAGTCATGACCTCTCCAAATCCACTTTCATCATTGTAATCATCAAAAATAGGAGGCATTCTATCATCATAATAATTTTTCTCATCAAAACTTGGGGGACAAAAAATATCATCTTCATCAAACATAGCATCCCCAAGCTTATGACTTTGCATATGATCACCATCATGGATATTCAAAGAGTCCATACCAAAAACATTGCAATCATACTCATCATTCAAATATTTTGTGCCAAACATTTTATTGACTTCTTCTTCTAACAATTGAGCACAATTTTCCGATCCATCATTTTCAAGAAACATATTATAAAGATGATCAATAATATGATGCAACCTCAATTCCATTTTTTTGTAGTTTTCTTTTATAAACCAAACTAGTGATAAAACTAGAAACTAAAAGATTCAATTGCAAGATCTAAAGATATACCTTCAAGCACTCACCTCCCCGGCAATGGCGCCAGAAAAGAGCTTGATGTCTACTTTGCAACTTTATTCTTGTAGACTCGTGTACGGCCTCCAAGCGCAGAGTTTTGTAGCCAGTAGCAATTTTCCCTCAAGTGGATGACCTAAGGTTTATCAATCCGTTGGAGGTGTAGGATGAAGATGGTCTCTCTCGAACAACCCTGCAACCAAATACAAGAAATCTCTTGTGTCCCCAACACACCCAATACAATGGCAAATTGTATAGGTGCACTACTTCGGCGAAGAGATGGTGATAAAAGTGTAATATTGATGGTAGAAACATATTTTTATAATCTGAATAAGTAAAAATAACAAGATAGAAAATAGTAAACGGGCACAAAAACGGTATTGCAATGGCTGAAAACATGGCCTAGGGTCCGTACTTTCGCTAGTGCAATCTCTCAACAATGCTAATATAATTGGATCATATAACCATCCCTCAAAGTGCGATGAAGAATCACTCCAATGTTCCTATCTAACGGAGAACATAAGAATAAATTGTTTGTAGGGTACGAAACCACCTCAAAGCTATTCTTTCCGTTCGATCTATTCAAGAGTTCATACTAAAACAACACAAAGCTATTCTTTCCGTTCGATCTATCCTAGAGTTCGTACTAAAATAATACCAAAGCAAATTCATATTCATAATACTCAATCCAACACAAAGAACTTCAAAGAGTGCCCCAAGATTTCTACTGGAGAAACTAAAGACAAGAACGTGCATCAACCCCTATGCATAGATTACCCCAATGTCACCTCGGGAATCCGCGAATTGAGTGCCAAAACATATATCAAGTGAATCAATACGATACCCCATTGTCACCACGAGTATTCAATTGCAAGACATATATCAAGTGTTCTCAAATCCATAAAAGTATTCAATCCGATAACAACGAAATCTCAAAGGGAAAAACTCAATTCATCACAACAAGATAGAGAGGGGAAAACACCATATGATCCGACTATATTAACAAAGCCCGCGATACATCAAGATCGTGACATCTCAAGAACATGAGAGAGAGAGAGAGCAATCAAACACATAGCTACTGGTACAAACCCTCAGCCTCGACGGTGGACTACTCCCTCCTCATCGTGGTGGCCGCCAGGATGATGAAGATGGCCACCGGAGATCATCCCCCCTCCAACAGGGTGCCGGAATGGGGTCTAGATTGGTTTTCGGTGGCTACAGAGCCTTGCGGCGGCGGAACTTCTCATCTAGGGCTATTTCTGATGGTTTCTCTATTTATAGGATTTTTTGGCGTTGGTTTCACGCTAAGATGGGCCTCGAGGTGAGCACAACCCACTGGGGCAAACCGGGCCCACCAGGCGCGCCCCGGTGTCTTGTGCCCTACTCCTTCACCTTCTGGCCGTCCACGAAGCTTCGGGTGTCTCTTTTGTTCCAAAAAAATCGTCAAAAAGTTTCACCTCATTTGGAGAACTTTCATTTCTGCACAAAAAACAACACCATGATAGTTCTGCTGGAAACATCGTCAGTCCGGGTTAGTTCCATGCAAATCCTACCAAAACCATATAAAATTATTGTAAACATGGCATGAATACTTCATAAATTACTGATACGTTGGAGACGTATCATGGTGGGCCAAGCATCCTAGCTAGGTACGACATTATGTCATTATAGATATATCCAAGGGTGCTTTCGGGTTTGCGATGCAGGTGCCACCAAAGTTATGCATTGTGTATTTAAAGTTTTAAACATCCCCAATATTCCAGGTGGTTCTTGACTTCTGGCCCCTCTCATCATCGTCGACGACGCGCCCAACCGTGGGCCCGCGCGGTCAAAGTTGTGCATTGGAATTTTGAACATCACAAACCACCCTTTTCACTCATATATATTTGGGCCACATGCTGGTGTGGCTGTCTTCTGACCCTCTCTAACTTTTTTGGCGTGTGCGATACAAGTGCGATGTGAATCACCATGTCTGCGCAAGCGCGAGCAAAGGTGGAGGTACTGGCTCAACCGTGTGCGATGCAAGTGCACTATAAAATCACCATGACCGCGCAAGCGCGAGCAAAGGGTGGAGGTACTGGCTTAACCGTGCCCGATGCAAGTGCGCTGTAAAATCACCTCATGTGCAAGCTAAAGGCGGGTAAGTTTATTTGGAAATTAGGACGAACCGTGTGCGATAGTCCAGCTAGGTAGAAATATAAAAACAAACTACCCGCCTTGAGCATTGCAAAAATCGGCGGTTCCGCCACTTTTCCTTATTATCATACACGCATATTGTTATTGGATCGTGCGCGATCTTGGGCACTCCCACCCCGCATCAATTCCTTTACCCAAATTTTAGTAGCCGCCATACTTCAACCGTCGCCCACACTCCTCCAGCACCGACCTTATAGTAAAATTGCAGTAGCCGACGCATTTGAACCGTCGCCCTCCCTCGTCCACCACCGTCTCCACCCACCATTACTAAAATTTTCGGTAGACGCGGCGTATCCTCAAACACCCCCTCCCCCCCTCGAACCCTAGCTCGCGGTCGCCGCCGCCGCCGCCAACCCCTTCCGGTCTGCCCATTCCTCCTAGCTTAGATAATAAAGTTCAGGTTACCCAGCGATTCCCATACCGTCGCCCCACTCCCCTGAGTTTTTAGATGAGGCTTGCGGTGTCCCTCCCCGCCAAATCCACATCCCCTGCTCCAGAATGTCGCAGTCTAAGCTCGACCACGTATCCCGGGGAGCCCGACGAGCCTTCGGCCAAGAAGAGGTTTATCATGGCCTCTCCGGCTGAAGTTGGCGAGGTGGCCACCGTTCGCCCCAACCTGTCGATCCCGGAGCAACACGTCGCGGCGGAGCCTGTGAAGACGTTGACTATGTTGCCATGCCGAAGGCTTCATGTCAGCGGGCTAGCGTATTACTGTATCTCGGGAGAGCAGGCTACGACATCAAGCTTGTCCACAGCAACGGCTTCACGCGGGCCATGTCACAGGTTAAGTGGTCCATCCCCAACCCCTCTGGTTCAACCACCGTCAATCTCTTCGACGGCCCTGCCGCTGATCTCCTCCACCAAGCGGTCAAGGATTTGCGATCTTTATACGCCATCGAGCCCATTTTATCATTTCTGAAGGACACGTTCTACAGCGGCGGCTTGTGATCCTAAATTGCCAAGTCAGATCTCATCGACCACGACCACGAGGAGGGCACCCACGAAGGTTCTTCCAAGGTGAAACAGCCCATCTGTGGCATCAGAGAGCGCACCATGGGTCTGTGCTCTTCCAACTGGAAGGATCCCGTCCATGAAATGTGATGCAACATCCTATCAGCAAATCTTACCTTTTCTAGCTTGCCAACCCATACCGTTTGTTGTTGTAGCATTTGTCGTGCGGTGCTTTAACTGTGCCGTGTTTAATTATTTCAGTTATGTAAAAATGTATTGTTCAATAGGGCTATGTGATGTTTAAGTATGAATTGTCCACTTCAGTTTCAAGAATGGCTATATTTGGTTGTTTATAGTGAGTAGATGCCTTGTTTATCTGTATTTGGTTGTTAGGTTGGTTTTAGTGAGCATTTTTCCAGTTATCAGGCAGATGCCATGTTTATATGTATTTGGTTCTTAGTTTGGTTGCAGTGAGCATTTGTCCAGTTATCAAGCAGTTGCCTTGTTTATCTGTATTTGGTTGTTAGGTTGCTTTTTTAGCATTTGTCCAGTTATCAAGCAAACGCCTTGTTTATCTGTATCTGCTTGCTAGGTTGGTTGCAGTGAGCATTTGTCCAGTTTTCAAGCATATGCCCTGTTTATTTGTATTTGCTTGTTAGGTTGGTTGCAGTGAGACTGTCCAGTTTTCAATGGCTATATTTGGTTGTTATACAGGTCATATATGCCTTTTTTATTTCCGTCATTCACAATGTGTTGTTCACTATGTGCAAGTCGGAACAGTGCCGCTGGACTACATCAATACCAGTTTGAACGGCTATATTTGGTTCCAGTTATTCCTGGTGTAGTTAACACATGCCCTTTATTTCAGTTTTACACATTTATCCAGTGTGATGTTTAAGCATTACCTACATTCTATTCATTTTCAACAATACCAGTTTGAATTGCAATATTTGATGGCTGTTAAGCCTGCTGTCGGTAACATTGCCTTCCATTTTATATATGCTTTAACAGCATGCTGAAACCAACACATTCAAGCTATCATTTGGAGATGATGTTGTTTACCTTTGCTATATTTGTTTGATGTTAAGGTTGCTGTACTTATCATGCCTTTCCACTACTTATGTAGGACAACAATGGGAGTAGCCACCATTTTTCGCCGAGGTTAGCTTCATCCCTCGGCTTGTACTCCCCCTGTCGTTCCATAATGTAGTGCATATAGATTCAGGCCTGGACACTTGTTAGCTTCTAATATTGATTTGTTGCTTGTAGGTACATATGCCCTTGGCAAGGATCCACGCATCGACCCTTTTTGCGTATGGGGCAATGAGATATTCATGAACAAGCATCAAGTGAGGAAACTAATAAGGATTATTAGCAAAAAGATACGAATGGTGGCAAGCAATTATTTGTTTATGCTCTATCCAACACAACAGTGAGCTGTAGGATGGTAACTACAAACTCTACAACCTTCTCTTTTTACTGCACATAATGAGTTGTTAGACAACAATGTCTGAATCTTTTTCGTTCATAGTGGTTCCCGAAGCAGTTCACTCAAGATTACCTCGCAAAGTATATGATTGGTGGATACGCAATGAAGGTTAAAGTATTTCATCCGTACTACAATGAGTATCAAGAAGTCGTAATGAAGACAGTGAAGGATGGACGGGCAGCCTTCACAAGGGGTTGGCCTAGAGTCGTGCGCGCATTACGCATGGAGGAGGGCACAATATGGGCATTTCGATTTACCTTCTCCAGCGACCAGAATGTCTTTCGCCTCTCTTTTTACAGTCTTTAGTACAACTGTGGTTCATCATTCTTTACTTGGTGCTTCTGTAGTTCTTCAGTATATGTACCTGTGCATCGAATTATGCATTCGTGGTTGAACATATATTTGAAATAAACATGGTTGGATATGAAATAAGTGATTGCCTACTTTCAAATTCAAAACATGTGATTTTAAAATTAAGGATTAATTAGGGATTACACTGCACGCGGTTTGCGAAAGAGAAACGTCTGCGATAGACGTGGAGATCAGAAATGTTTATAGGATCCACCACGTGTGCGATTAATCTACACCGCACACACAACATCCTCTTAAAAACTGTTTGCGTTAGGCCACCTTGCGCAAACGTTTACCACATAAAAACTATGTGTGATGGACAGCCTTTGCCACACAGTTTCTTCTACGCACCATGTGTGGTGCATTCAATAACACAAACGATAAAATTGTTAATATCGTGTGCAATGGCAACGCTATCACAAACGATTTAATGGGGAAAATTGTGTGTGATGTACCTGTGAACGGAAACGTTTTCCTTGGAGCGACTGTGTGGGATGTACATACGAATGGAAACGTTTAGCGGGAACTGACTTTGTGGGATGTACTTGCGACCGGAAACAATTTCGCTTGTATAATTATATTTTTTTTAGCTGTACTGTACGTATTACCGTATTTGAGCACTCGTCGGTCGCACACGACCTCATTTTGCCGAGCGTGTGTGCCAGGAGGGCATATCCCCGACGGTTTCTGGGTCGTGTGGGAAGGACCCCCTATCGCCCACACTCACTTGGTGACGGTTCCAAACGCTGTTGCGGAAAGGGGTTAAAAACTGTTTGTATAGAACCGACGCGTACCAGTGATATACAGTTGACGAAACTACAAACTGATCGCCTGAATGGAACTATAACATCGATGTGCATCTTTTTCGTGTAGACCTTTTCTCGAATTGAAGCATCGTTGTGTAGATCGGTAGGAACGAGGAAGAAGGGGATTAGAGAGGAAGTTAGTGGAGTTAGGAGAAGATGGCACGCACAACCTTTATACTAGCTCGCATCCCTTCAGCCTCCTCTCGTGCAAGGGCCCACCCATATGCGCTCGCTGTGGCTCAGCTCGGCCTGTCTCGCTGGAAACTATCGATCTGACCGTTTCCAGCGAGTCATGCCCCGTGGTTTAAACTTCATATGATGCAGGCTCAATAATGTATGCGAGCAATCAAACGGGCCACAATCTTCCCGCGCGGGCCTGGCTGAGGGAAATGTAGGCAACCAAACAAATCCATAGAGTAGCTGTCATTTCTTCGCCGGCTGAAAAGTAACTTGTCACGGGAAGAACAATAGTTGTGGTAACCATCCTTTGTATCATTCGAGGGACAAGTTTTTTCAGACGGAGGGAGTAATACACACTACGAATAAAGCTAGCTTTAAGCACCATGGGTTAACTAAATCGTCCACTTGACAATACCGTGTTACGGCAAAACTAGCACGCCGTGCAGGCCAGGTTTTTTGGAAAGTATCCTTGCTCCGGTGGCTGCAGCTACACTACAGGATAGACATTCGCAAGTGTGGGGTTGTCGTCTTGTACTAAATGCATGCATCGGCTCTTCATGGCCGTTTCCCGCCGCACGTCCTTAGAGCATCTCCAACAGCTGCGCTAAATAAGCGTCGCGTCACAAATTTGGCCAGTTTCGCGCGCGCGGAACCCGGCGGGTGGCTCTAGCGGGCGCGCAATAACCGCGCGCGCGGTATAAGGAGTTGGGCGCGTGGTCGGATTCGCTATTTCGCGCGGTGTATTTGGGGCGCCCACTTCCGCGCGCGGCACACTCGAGCGCTCGCGCTGCACTCTCTCTTCTCCGCCTCCTACGCCCCGCGCGCGCCGGCGCCTGCGAACTGCACCCCATGGACGCACGCGCCGGCACCCCGCTCACCCCATCCTATAGCCGCGACCCCTCCACCGCTGCCACCGCAAACCCTAGCCCGGGTGGCGTTGGCCTCGCCTCCGCCGGAGCTCCTCCGACCATCGGCCTCGCGCGCGACCTCTTCATGCCGCCGCGGATGACCTCGGTGGCGGGTGGCGTCGCGCCGGCGCCGGCCCGAGCCGCCGCCCCCTCCTCGAAGCTCCCCAGTGCGGCGCGGCCTAAGAAGGGCAAGACGTCGGCGAAGAAGAACAAGGCGGCGGACGGCTCCGGCACCTCGAAGGCGAGGAGGAAGAAGCTTGCAGGGCGTGCGACGGGCGCGACGGCTACCGAAGCGCCGGCGAGCTCACTCGTTGAGCCGGCGGCCGACGCGCACAACATGTTCGACGAAATGCCCCCAAGGTAAAAAAATTCCAACTTTTCTTTTCTTGTTATTTTTCAATGCATTCACATATAGATACCTTATTTGCATTGTTCAAAAAACTTTGTAGTCTCAATGATGATGCATACATGTCAACTATGGGTGTTGGCTCCAACAATTCGCATTGGTCTCAAACCAATGACATGCATTTCGAAGACCATGAGTTCGAGTTGGACGAGGAGGGTGAGGGCATTGTCGACGCACCGAAAGGAAGAGCGGGCAATTACACCAACGCCGATGACATCTTACTATGCAATACTTGGTTGCAAGTGTCGAGGGATCCATCCGTTGGAGGTGATCAAAGTAGAGATGCTTATTGGGGGCGGATGAAAGAACACTTTGATGTTCACAACGTGAGTGGAATTGACCGCTCCGAGAGATCACTTCGGTCCTGATGGTCGACAATCAACTCGGATTGTCAAAGGTGGGCGGCCTGTCAAAAGGCGGTTGACAAGTTGAACCCAAGTGGCACAAATGAGGACGATAGAGTAAGTGGCATTTCATACATGTTCATCGTACTTGTTGTTGGTGCTAACTTGCTTTGTTTTCATGTAGTACAACATTGCGCAAAACTTGTTCAAAGAAGAGGAGAGGAAAACCAAGAAGGGGAAGATCAAGAAAGGAAGGGTCTTTACCTTGCCCTATTGCTATAACGTGTTGAAGGATGATGAGAAATGGAAGAAGCGTGAAGATTTGGATGATTTGCATTTGAGCAACAAACGCAAGCAAACAATTGAGTTGGATGATGATGATGAGGAGGGTGATGCATCAAGTGATGACGGCAAGAGAAGCCCCACACCCAACTCGGTTTCATACTCGAAGCCAAAGCGTCCGGATGGGTGCAAGAAAGACAAAACCGAAAAGAAGAAGAGGAAAGGAGATGATGAGCTCAAAAATGCTATAGAAGCTATTGTGAAGGCAAGAAAAGAAGCCAACGAGGTGAGGAAAATGGCAAGGAACCAAGATGCCGCGGCCGAGGAGAGGAGGTTGGCGGCCGAGGAGAGGAGGGTGGCGGCCGAGGAGAGGAAGGTGGCTTTGGAGGAGAGGAAGGTGAGCAATGAGGAGCGAACTAGATTGTTGGAATGGGAGAAGCACTTGTTCTTCTTGGACACATCTAACCTCAATGCGGCGCAAAAGGAGTATGTCAATCTTGCCCGTGCAGAAGTCTTGATCCAAAAAAAGCCATGGTTCGTGCAATGGGTGGCGGTGGCCTCGGCGCCATGGGTGGCGGTGGCCTCGGCGCCATGGATGGCATGGGTGGCTTCGGAGGTACCGTGGGCGGTTTAGGTGCCATGGGAGGCATGGGTGGCTTTGGAGCACCCCCGACGCTATGGCCACCATGGGAGGCATGAGTTTTGCTTCTCTCATGGGAGGCATGGGTGCACCTCCGGCCGCCATGGGCGGAATGTCTTTCGATGTGCCTCCTCACACACATTTCCATGAAGATGCCGTTGAAAATCTTGCCAACACCGTCGGAGCTTCACGTGATGCGGTGCGCGATGAGGAGAGGGAGGAAGATGCATCTTCGGAGGCGGAAGAATCGTCTTCCGAAGATAAGGACAAGGACGAAGACGATGACGAGGATTGATGTGTCTTTCATTTGTGTCTTGAACTTGATTTGCATTTTGAACTTGGCTGGATGAACTTGTGGGCATGATTTTGAACTTGTGGGCATGAACTTTTCTTCATCAACTTCTTTGTGTGAAATTTTATATGTCATGTTCATTGCATTTTGAATGTTTCAACTTCATTTTGGGTCCAAAATGCCATTTATGCAATGCCCCGGCGAGTCGCACGCGCTGCATTTTTTGCGCTGTGCTGGAACGGCGCGCGCGCTGCATTTTAGCGCGGCTGTTGGAGCCAGCGCTGGCGGCCACGCAAAACCAGACGAACTCCACGCGGCAAACTAGTTTTTAGCGCGCGGCGCGAAGCACGGCTGTTGGACATGCTCTTATCCGCCATGAATTTTGGAGACTCTGCCCCCTCGGCCCCTCCAAGCGGCTCGCCGTCTATATATTACCTCCGGACACCACGACCAAACGCAACACTACCGCACGCACAACCTTGATCAAGCTGCTCTGAGGTCGTCACTCAAGTACGTAAGAAACAGGGTAGCGACCGACAGGCCAGGGCACGCAGGCACGTATACCTTAGTCACGTACACACAGCGAGAAGTGAACAAAGATGTGCCGCGGTGCAATCCTCGCCGAGCTCATACCGAGCGCGCCGCCCAGGAGCGTCACGGCGGTCCACCTCTTGCCCAAGCGGCAGAGGGTGGACGACTTCGAGGCTGCTTTCAAGCGCTTCGACGAGGACTCTGAGGAGGAGGAGGAGGTGCGCCAGTGCTCGGGGTCGGCGGCAGTAGGCCGGCGCAGTACAGGGGCGTCCGGCGCCGGCCGTGGGGCAAATGGGCGGCAGAGATCCGCGACCCCGTCAAGGGCGTCCGGTTCTGGCTCGGCACCTTCCCCTCCGCCGACGACGCCGCGCACGCCTACGACGACGCCGCCCGCGACTTCCGCGGCGCCAACGCCAGGCTCAACTTCCCCTCCTCGCCCACAACAAGCGCACCCAAGTGCCGTGTAGCCGCGAAACCGACACCGTTCGTTGTTATTGACCTCGACGACGACGAAGAGGGTGATGCTGGAGCAGCGCATGCCGGCGGGATGAGCTCCGAATCCAGCGGCGCCCTGCCGGACTTCTCATGGCAGGGCATGTCCGCGTCCGGCGAGGTCATGGCGCAATCTGTCCATGCTGAAGTGGAGTCCAGCCACTCTGTCGTCGACCTGGGCAGCGCCAAGAAGCGGCCCCGGATCGAAGCCGACGCGGTTCTGCCGGCAGCGGCCGACGACTCCGCCGACCAACTGTTAGATCCTTTCGTGTTCGATGACCAATTCGGCTTCTTGGACAGCAGCTCGTACGAGTGGCTGGATGGCCTGTTCGGCGCCGATGCTGAGAAGATCGACGACAGCCAGCTGGGGCTCTGGAGCTTTGGCGACCATGACTGTCTCGCCGAGGACAGCGCGCGCGTGCAAGTAGAGTAGTACTGTACTGTATCATCGAAGACGACAGGATAGGACACTCGGACACACCTTGTTGATAATCTCTCCCTCTTAAAAAAAAACAAAAAAAAAACACCTTGTTGATGCTGTAAAAACTTCGCAGTTTTGGGTTTTCATGTTCGACTTCAATGTACTAAAACCGTTTCCGTGCAATTAGCATACCTGCCCGGTTGTGATTATGTTCCCGTGTATACTTGATACTCCTTGTGTGCATTTCTTCCTACTTTTGTATCAACAATGCCTGCTCTTGATACGTAAACTAAATAGTGCATATTTATTTTTCATAGTAAGTTCATTTCCCTTAGTTTTCATGTGATGTTTTATCTTGGACATTTCGGATGATTCACTAGATACATGAGGCGTGCTAGTGCACTAGCTAGTCAAAATGTGCATCTAGAAATCTTGAAAAATAATCTTGACATCGACATAGTACATATCAATTATACATTCATTCCACAAACTTGTAAATCAAAATTAAATTCGTAGGCTGTTGAAAGAAAAAAAATCTGTTTAAGTCACTTTTCTCTTCTCCATCCGAGCAGCCTCGCATCTTTTTTCTTCCTCACATTTGTCTTCCTCCTCCCGCTTCTGACGAACCCTCTCTGGCACCGAGCGAAGCACCTGTCACCGCCACTTGTGACTGTCATCAAGCGGCCGTGCATCGCCGTTTGCTGGTTCGCACTTGCCCCTAGTCATCCCTCTAAGCCGTGTCCTCTTCTCCGGCTCTGGTGAATCCTTTGCACTCAAACCCGTCAACCTCCTTACCCTCCTCTGCCGACAACCCTATGGCGAGCTACGATGTCCCCATCTCCGGCCATGTTCTGGCTCGGCTCGTTGTTAATGAGCTTTCTCAATTTTAGAAAGGTCCTCAAATATTTACTGTGTTTTCTTCTTGTTTTCAGGCTTCCTTTCTACCTGCCCTCTTGCTCTGCTTCCTCGGATCATGCATTGGTTTTTCAGACTCTGTTTTCTCTGATTCGATGTCAACTATATTCATTTTATGTCTTTTTGTAAATCTAGTCGATCTACGTTCGCAGAGCTCATTTCCAGATAAATTTTCTTCCTATTTTCCAGAGTTCAGTGAACCTGTGATCCACTTAGTAATCAAATGATCTGCTAATCAAACCATGCTTGAAAAAAGCTATATAAATCCACACAGTCCTTAAATGACAAAAAACAACAAATTTCCTGTAACTCATACAAAATGTAGAAATCAACAAATGAATACTGCCCCTACGACAGAGATAATGGCAATTCTAACTAGACAACAACATGCCGCGCTCGAATCAAGATCTATTATATGCTCACGATACTCCGGGGATTTCTTATACGTTGACAACCAGGAAATTGCAGCGACCATGGGCCGTGAGAACTGCACTGAATGATGGGACTCATGGAGTATTTGGGATTCGAGTTACGCCATCTAACAAATCAAAAGCGGCAACATATACTAAAGGGCTTGGACTTTGTTACCTCCCGCCCTCAAATGCAGACTATGAATCTACGACGCTGAAGCTTGGAGGTCCGCTCTAGTTCCTCGCGACGGCGCGGTTGCGGAACAGCGGTGGCGGCGCCATGGTGCTGCACGGCAGGCCAACCGAATCCGGCAGTTCCTCGAACAATACCGAGAGGCAGGGAGGTGAAAGATGGACACAATGAGTTAAGTACGGGTGTGGGGTCCACTGTATCTATTGTGTGCGAATACACACAACAAAAAATCATTCGGCCACTGTTCATACATTAACTACGGTACATGAGTGATTTGTACGCACGAATCATGGGATGGATCCGACGCCCCTGCGGTACCCGGTAGAAACCGGTACAGTTAGTTTTTCATTTCGCGCCACCGGGGTGTATTGATTCTGTGGTAGCTTCGGAGTCTGCAGTAAAAATGAAACAATTTCCAACTAAAAAAAAAACAAGGAGTCGTCGGGTACCTGCACAGAGTGCATGCATGACCCGATGGATAGCACACACGCCCGTTGTGCTGCCGATTCCTGGCCAGCAGTAGCTGTCAACATTCAACACATGTACATACATGCACCCTGCAGGTCATTTTCCACGTACCAAACAATCCTTGCAACTAGCGTTCAAAAGAAACACTTGCAACTTGCAAGCCAGGAGTCACGGGACGACGGGTGCCTCGCATCGCATGCACTTGTCGGCCACTTGGCCATGTTTAGTTACTCCCGTCTTTTCTCAAAAAAAGGAAGATTTTAATCCTGCCAACCTGCTCCGGTTCCGACCTTGCAATCCTTCTTTTAGAAGAAATATTGTGCAAGTTGCACAGATGGCTAAGTGTAAGAGAGGCATATACGGATGGGATATACCGTGGGGTTGTGGTTATCCTCCATCCCGGGAACCAAGATATCCACGCCGGTGACCGAGAGCGGTTTCCTGCTGTGGTTTTATCGGGCTTTTATCTTCGAGTCAACATTATTCACTGCGGCGGTTTCACGGGGCTCTTTATCTCCGGGTTGACACTGTTCATTGCAGCGGTTTCAATCACGGGGCTCTTTATCTCCGGTTCAAAATTGTTCACTACTCCCTTCATTCCATAATGTAGTGCCTATAGATTTTTTTTTTGTGAAAATCAATCTTTGCCAACTTTGATCAAGTGTATAAAAAAAATTGTCTACATCTACAATACCAAACATATAGATTCTGAAAATATAACTCACGGTGTATTCAATGACGTGCATTTGGTATTCTAGATGTACCTATTTTTCTCTATAAATATGGTCAAAATTTGTAATGTTTGACTTCTACAAAAATTTATAGGCACTACATTATGGAACGGAGGGAGTACAGCGGTTTCATGGGGCTCTTACATCCAAGTCGCCATTGTTCACAAGTCACAATAGTATGCTCTATTCCTCGATCAGATATTTTGGGAGTGAATGTTTGATTGCTATCGCAGCAGTGGCGCTGCCATGGAATAAAGTAGAAAACAGTACTAACTAATGACTTGGTGATGAGGCTCTCGTTGGTCCACAAATATGTAATGTAAATACTTAAAAAAGTAACTATAGTTTACACAAAACTAACTAGCTACAAATAAACGCCCATTTTATTAACATACATATATGTCAATTTGCAAGCATATCAGGCTAGCCATGTTAGTTGGATGGCTAATTTTTTAAAGGGAAAGTTTAAGAAAACATTTATTTTTGTTAAAGCTTTAAAACTGCCATCTTTCACCCATAATGGCATGATATAAAACAAACTTGTAGTAAAAGGACACAAAATGGTGTCCTAAGTTGATTTCGTTAGAGAACTAGGTAGCTTGACTTCTCACATCCTCGATTAACTTTCAAGTGGAAGTGGGATTGCATATGTCAGATACCTCAAGTACAGAACCTACCATTGTTTGAGTGGTTAGGAGGGAGGTCGGAGCCCAAGCCGATCAAACCCTATATCGTTGCATTCTTTAGCCAGCCGACTCATCTTTTCCAGTAGTTCTTTTAGTTGTTGTTCATCTACCCCGATGTCCTTAAACTAAGTTTATCTAGGGCAGGGTGCCCATTGAAAGTAATACTTGATCATTGATGTTTCAGACAGTGTGATGTCATTGCTCAAGTAACCAATCAATGATATCAATTAGGCCCAACTAATTTTTGTTGAAAGTTTTCATAATACAAGTGGTCGGCCTTTCGTTGGATCTAAGCTCGGTCAGGGCATTTTCAGCGCAGACCCCTAAAACGGACACGATATTTGTCCATGGATCGTCACTAGTAGAAAACAGGGCTTTGGTCCAGGCCTGCCCAGCCCATTAGTCCCGGTTCAGTCAGGAACCGGGACCCATGGGGGCATACGTCCCGGTTCGTGAGCCCAGGGGGTCGGCCGGGCCTCGTGGGGCATTGGTCCCGGTTCGTCTGGGCCCTTTTGTCCCGGTTCCAGACACAAACCGGGACCAATGAGCCTCGCTCCTGGCCCACATCCATTGGTCCCGGTTCGTGGCTGGAACCGGGACCAAAGGGTGGCCTTTAGTCTCGGTTCCAGCCACGAACCGGGACCAATGATGTGGCTATATATACCCCCTCGCCAGCGAGCAGAGCACTCCACTGCTCTGTTTTTTCTGGTCGGCGAGGGGAGGGCTTTGTGGTGCTCTAGCTCACCTCCTATGCACATGAGGTGTTCGATGAAATGCCGGAGCCACACTACTTAAGCTTTCTCCTCTCCAAGCTCGACCTCCAAACTCCATTTTCCTCAAGATTTGTCTAGGTTTAGCGGTTCGTCACGTCCCGTCCCCGTCTTCACCGCCGTCGATCGCCCGCGCTGATCTCGTCGCCGGAACCACCGTGGTGAGCCTCTTGTTCTTATCTTCTTTCTAAAAAAAAAAATTCTTACTTGTATGATTAGATAGATACTTGTATAATTTTCTTACTTTTATTATTGTTTGTTATTATATAGTGCGATGGTTTTGGTATCCGCCCCCGTCGGCCCTCGTCCTGTCTATGATTCGGATGTGGTATATATTATCTTTTGTAACTATTTGGTTCATTTATTGTTTATGACAATTATGCCGACCAACGTGACATAGATTTTATTTATCTAGGAGGTATGTGAACCGGAAATTCCAACCGACCCTATTGTCGAGAGGTTAAATTTAGTTGAAGAAGAAAACAATTACTTGAAGGAAAAAATAAAAAAATTGAGGAGGAGAAGATGATATTGGAGTTGCATGTTGCGGATGTCGTCGATGATCACAAGATCAAGATGGATGCAATGCGCTTGAAGATTAGAAAGATTAGAAAATATGCCATTCATACCGAGGCTTGGTATCATTATGCCGTTGGATCAATTGTTACCTTGGTTGCGATTATGATCGCATTTGTTGTTGCATTGAAATGTTTTACATAGTTTCAATGTATGGTTTAATTAGATGCTCTGGAGAGCTATATGTTGTTCAATGAGAACTATGTATGTACTTTGGTTTTAATGTGATGATGAACTTCTATTAATTTGGTCACTTATCTATTCATGATGTTCTGTAATGGTTTTTGACACACTTAATTATATATAATGCACGCAGATGAACCGGCAATGGATGTACGGTGACAGACACGCCTCCGAGTACATTAAGGGCGTGCATAATTTTCTCGAAGTGGCTGAGGCAAACAAGCAGAATGGTTTTATGTGTTGTCCATGCCCTATATGTGGGAATACGAAGTCTTACTCTGACCGGAAAATCCTTCACACCCACCTGCTTTATAAGGGTTTCATGCCACACTATAATGTTTGGACCAAGCACGGAGAAATAGGGGTTATGATGGAAGACAACGAAGAAGAAGAGGACGATGACAACTATGTGCCCCCTGAATACGGTGATGCTGCAACGGGGGAAGCTGAAGATCAAGAGGAACCAGACGATGTGCCCGATGATGATCTCCGCCGGGTCATTGTTGATGCAAGGAGACAGTGCGAAAGTCAAAAGGAGAAGCTGAAGTTCGATCGCATGTTAGAGGATCACAAAAAAGGGTTGTACCCCAATTGCGAAGATGGCAACACAAAGCTCGGTACCGTACTGGAATTGCTGCAGTGGAAGGCAGAGAATGTGTGCCTGACAAAGGATTTGAGAAGCTACTGAAAATATTGAAGAAGAAGCTTCCAAAGGATAACGAATTGCCCGACAGTACGTACGCAACAAAGAAGGTCGTATGCCCTCTAGGATTGGAGGTGCAGAAGATACATGCATGCCCTAATGACTGCATCCTCTACCGCGGTGCGTACGAGGATTTGAACGCATGCCCGGTATGTGGTGCATTGCGGTATAAGATCAGACGAGATGACCCTGGTGATGTTGACGGCGAGCCCCCCAGGAAGAGGGTTCCTGCCAAGGTGATGTGGTATGCTCCTATAATACCACGGTTGAAACGTCTGTTCAGAAACAAAGAGCATGCCAAGTTGATGCGATGGCACAGAGAGGACCGTAAGAAAGACGGGAAGTTGAGAGCACCCGCTGACGGGTCGCAGTGGAGAAAAATCGAGAGAAAGTACCAGGCTGAGTTTGCAGGTGACCCAAGGAACGTATGGTTTGGTTTAAGCGCGGATGGCATTAATCCTTTCGGGGAGCAGAGCAGCAATCACAGCACCTGGCCCGTGACTCTATGTATGTATAACCTTCCTCCTTGGATGTGCATGAAGCGGAAGTTCATTATGATGCCAGTTCTCATCCAAGGCCCTAAGCAACCCGGCAACGACATTGATGTGTACCTAAGGCCATTAGTTGAAGAACTTTTACAGCTGTGGAATGGAAACGGTGTACGTGTGTGGGATGAGCACAAACAGGAGGAATTTGACCTGCATGCGTTGCTGTTTGTAACCATCAATGATTGGCCTGCTCTCAGTAACCTTTCAGGACAGACAAACAAGGGATACCACGCATGCATGCACTGTTTAGTTGACACCGAAAGTATATACCTGGACAAATGCAGGAAGAATGTGTACCTGGGGCATCGTCGATTTCTTCCGACCAACCATCAATGTCGAAAGAAAGGCAAGCATTTCAAAGGCGAGGCAGATCACCGGAAGAAGCCCGCCATGCGTACCGGTGATCACGTACTTGCTATGGTCAATGATTTACACGTAATCTTTGGAAAGGGTCCCGGCGGACTATCTGTTCCGAATGACGCTGAGGGACGCGCACCCATGTGGAAGAAGAAATCTATATTTTGGGACCTACCCTACTGGAAAGACCTAGAGGTCCGCTCTTCAATCGACGTGATGCATGTGACGATCAACCTTTGCATGAACCTGCTAGGCTTCTTGGGCGTGTATGGGAAGACAAAAGATACACCGGAGGCACGGGAGGACCTGCAACGTTTGCACGAAAAAGACGGCATGCCTCCAAAGCAGTATGAAGGTCCTACCAGCTATGCTCTTACCAAAGAAGAGAAGGAAATCTTCTTTGAATGTCTGCTCAGTATGAAGGTCCGTCTGGCTTCTCGTCGAATATAAAGGGCATAATAAATATGCCAGAGGAAAAGTTCCAGAACCTAAAGTCTCATGACTGCCACGTGATTATGACGCAACTGCTTCCGGTTGCATTGAGGGGGCTTCTACCGGAAAACGTTCGATTAGCCATTGTGAAGCTATGTGCATTCCTCAATGCAATCTCTCAGAAGGTGATCGATCCAGAAATCCTACCAAGGCTAAGGAGTGATGTGGCGCAATGTCTTGTCAGTTTCGAGCTGGTGTTCCCACCATCCTTCTTCAATATCATGACGCACGTCCTAGTTCATTTAGTCGACGAGATTGTCATTCTGGGCCTCGTATTTCCACACAATATGTTCCCCTTTGAGAGGTTCATGGGAGTCCTAAAGAAATATGTCCGTAACCGCGCTAGGCCAGAAGGAAGCATCTCCATGGGCCATCAAACAGAGGATGTCATTGGGTTTTGTGTTGACTTCATTCCTGGCCTTAAGAAGATTGGTCTCCCTCAATCGCGGTATGAGGGGAGACTGACTGGAAAAGGCACGCTTGGAGGGGACTCAATAATATGTAGGGACGGGCATTCTTGGTCTCAAGCACACTACACAGTTCTACAGAACTCTACCTCGGTGACCCCATATGTCGATGAACACAAGAACATTATGCGCTCCAAACACTCGGAGCAGTGTGACGACTGGATTACATGTGAACACATCAGGACTTTCGGCAGTTGGTTGGAAACACGTCTCAGAGGTGACAACACTGTTTCTGATGAGCTGTACTCGTTGTCCAGGGGACCATCTTCGACTGTATTGACTTACAAAGGATACGAGATAAATGGGAATACATTTTACACGATCGCCCAAGATCAAAAGAGCACCAACCAAAACAGCGGTGTCCGCTTTGATGCAGCAACCAAGAGGGGAAAGGACACATATTATGGTTACATAGTGGACATATGGGAACTTGACTACGGACATGATTTTAAGGTCCCTTTGTTTAAGTGCAAATGGGTCAATCTGTCAGGAGGCGGGGTACAGGTAGACCCACAGTACGGAATGACAACAGTGGATCTGAACAATCTTGGGTACACAGACAAACCATTCGTCCTAGCCAATGATGTGGCGCAGGTTTTCTATGTGAAGGACATGTCTACCAAACCGAGAAAAAGAAAAGATAAGGAAGCGAATACATCATACGATGAGCCAAAGCGCCACATAGTTCTTTCAGGAAAAAGAGACATCGTGGGATTGGAGGGCAAGACAGACATGTCTGAAGATTATGAAAAGTTTCATGAAATTCCTCCCTTCAAAGTCAAGGCTGACCCAAGCACCCTGTTAAGCGATGAAGAATATCCATGGTTACGGTGCAATAAGCAAAGGACACAAGCGAAGAAAAAGTGAAGACTTTCTCTCCACAACTATTATGATGATGCCTTTGATCTAGAATATCACTGCAGTTACATGTGAAGAAATGAAATGCCTTTTGTAACAGACGAGTTTCCGTATGAAACCCTGATACTTCGAAAGAGATTGTCCGTTTTGTACACGAAGTGCATCCAGTTTTTGCCGTAACACTCTCAACTTTTTAGCACATGCTATGTGGGTGAAATGATGATACCATGCCAATTTTCAACCTCTTCAGAGTTCATTTGAAGTGCTTTTCAATTTCAGGGTCATTTAGCTCAAAAAAATCAGTAAATGCATGAAAAATAACAGATGAAGTCAGAAAGGGTTGAAAATTGATGATGTGGCTTTGAATGGTTCATTTTGAACACACAAAAAGTCTGGAGTTCAAATAAGTTCAAAAAATGAAATCCCTTTGTAACAGATGAGTTTTCTTCCGAAGCCCTGATACTTCGAAAGAGATTGTCCATTTTGTACACGAAGTGCATCCAGTTTTTGCCGTAACCCTCTCAACTTTTTAGCACATGCTATGTGGGTGAAATGATGATATCATGCCAATTTTCAACCTCTTCAGAGTTCATTTGAAGTGCTTTTCAATTTCAGGGTCATTTAGCTCAAAAAAATCAGTAAATGCATGAAAAATAACAGATGAAGTCAGAAAGGGTTGAAAATTGATGATGTGGCTTTCAATGGTTCATTTTGAACACACAAAAAGTCTGGAGTTCAAATAAGTTCAAAAAAATGAAATCCCTTTATAACAGATGAGTTTTCGTCCGAAACGCTGATACTTCGAAAGAGATTGTCCCTTTTGTACACGAAGTGCATCCAGTTTTTGCCGTAACCCTCTCAACTTTTTAGCACATGCTATGTGGGTGAAATGATGATACCATGCCAATTTTCAACCTCTTCAGAGTTCATCTGAAGTGCTTTTCAATTTCAGGGTCATTTAGCTCAAAAAATCAGTAAATGCATGAAAAATAACAGATGAAGTCAGAAAGGGTTGAAAATTGATGATGTGGCTTTGAATGGTTCATTTTGAACACACAAAAAGTTTGGAGTTCAAATAAGTTCAAAAAATGAAATCCCTTTGTAACAGATGAGTTTTCGTCCGAAACCCTGATACTTCGAAAGAGATTGTCCATTTTGTACACGAAGTGCATCCAGTTTTTGCCGTAACCCTCTCAACTTTTTAGCACATGCTATGTGGGTGAAATGATGATACCATGCCAATTTTCAACCTCTCAGAGTTCATTTGAAGTGCTTTTCAATTTCTGGGTCATTTAGCTCAAAAAAATCAGTAAATGCATGAAAAATAACAGATGAAGTCAGAAAGGGTTGAAAATTGATGATGTGGCTTTGAATGGTTCATTTTGAACACACAAAAAGTCTGGAGTTCAAATAAGTTCAAAAAATGAAATCCCTTTGTAACAGATGAGTTTTCGTCCGAAACCCTGATACTTCGAAAGAGATTGTCCATTTTGTACACGAAGTGCATCCAGTTTTTGCCGTAACCCTCTTAACTTTTTAGCACATGCTATGTGGGTGAAATGATGATACCATGCCAATTTTCAACCTCTTCAGAGTTCATCTGAAGTGCTTTTCAATTTCAGGGTCATTTAGCTCAAAGAATGAACTAATATAAAAAAGAATGAACTAGAAAACTTTTATGAAACTCTAATAGCAAAAATAATAAACTAAAAGAATGAACTAGAAAACTTTAATGAAACTCTAATAGAAAAAAGAATGAACTGGAAAATTTTAATGAAACTCTAATAGCAAAAGGAATCAACTAAAAAGCTTTTATAAACCTCTAGTATTATTGAAACTAAAATTATAAAAATTTATGCAACTAAAATTATCAAAGTATTTTCTGTTCAAAACACTAAAAGCAAAAAGAATTTTCATAAAGAACTTTTTGTTTAGAAACTTTAATAGCAAAAATAATTATCATAAAATTTGTTTGGTTAGAAACTAAAATAAAAAAAACTATTTTTGAATATAATGATAAAACACAGTAATATTAAATAGCAGGAAAAAGAATCACTCCAAAATCTATTTTTATAGTAGAGTTAATCAGAAACTAGTGATTCACACAAATTTCAAAGAATTCAAATTTAAACTATTCAAATTTGAGAACTAATGGCACTAACAAAAAGTATATAATTTTTCTAACCTAAAAGTAAAAGGAATTAAAAAATAAAGCAAAAAAGAAAAGAAAATAAATAATGCAAAAAACAAAGCAAAAAACTGGAAAAAAAATTAAAAAATGCCGCCTACTAGGGCACCATGGCCTGAATACGAGTAGAAACCCAACCATACAGGGGGCTAGGATTCAGGCCCGCAGAAGGCCCAGTAGGCCCACAGGCATGCATAGAGAGGTTAGGCCCGTGAGCCTGCTTTAGAGAGGAGCTCGACAGCTCAGGCGCACCGCACCTGATAAACAGGTGCGGCTCTCTCTCAGCTAGTGAGGTGGCACTAAACTCCCACCACCACGCCGCTATGCAAGACCCATTGGTCCCGGTTGGTGGCACGAACCGGGACCAATGCTCACCTTTGGTCCCGGTTCGTAGCACCAACTGGGACCAATGCCCCCCTTTAGTCCCGGTTGGTGCCACCAACCGGGACCAAAGGTCTCTGTTTCCCGCCCTTTGGGCTGCTGAAAAGAGACCTTTGGTCCCGGTTGGTGGCACCAACCGGGACTAAAGGGGGGCATTGGTCCCGGTTGGTGCTACGAACCGGGACCAATGCTTTGTGTATATATAGCAAAGACTTAGCAGTTTCTGCAGATAACTTCTTCTCCGCCCGACGCCCCCGCGCCGCTCCTCGTCGCCGACGCCGTCAGGCTGCTCCACCGTGCCGTCGTCGACCTGCCCGCCCCTGCCCGCCCCAACGCCGACGCCTCCTCTGTGAGCACCGCGCCCCTGCCCTGCCCCGCCGCCGCCGCCGCGTTGCTTTTTTGTTATATATGCTTTTTTGTTATATATGCTTTCTTTTTATATGTATGTATGCATGTATGTATTTTTTGTATGTATGTATGTATTTTTTCAAAAATTTATTTGTATGGAAAAGAGGAAGAAGGAAGAAGGAAGAAGGGAAGAAAAATAAGGAGAGGAAAAGGGGGAGAGAAAAGAGAAGAAGAGGAGAAAAAAATAAGAAGAGAAAGAAGGAGAAGAAGAAGAGTAGAAGCGGAGAGGAAGAAGAGGAGAAAAAATAAGAGGAAGAAGAAGGAAAAAAAATAGATTTATCTTCTTCTCCTCTATTCCTTCTTCTTCCCCTCTTTTTTTTTTCTTCTTCCTCTTCTTAATTTTTATCGGGAACGAGGGTGTCGAGGATCGCCAAGCGTTCGAGGGTCGGGAACTAGGGTAGAGGGTCGAGGGTCACCGAGGGGTCGAGGGTCGTCGAGGGGTCAAGGGTCGAGGAACGCCGTGGGGTCGAGAGTCGCCGAGGGTTCGAGGGTCGTCGAGGGGTCGAGGGTCGAGGATCACCGAGGGGTCGAGAGGTTGCCTTGTGTCAAAGTATTTAAGAAATCCATGGCTTCATCATTAGCCGGAAGTAACCGGGGCATGATGGTACGAGGTTCTCCAAAGTTATTTTGGAACGGAGTCCCGGATAGTATAATTCGCCTTTTGGTACGAAGCAAAGGCCTTTCAAATAGCGATATTCGGAAGGCTCTTGCTGAACTTTGTACCAAAAAGCGAATTATCCTATCTGGGACTCCGTTCCAAAATAACTTTGGAGAGCTTCGTACCATCATGCGCCTGTTACTTTCGCCTAATGATGAAGCCATGGTTTTGTTGAATCCTTTGACACTAGACAAACGTGACATATAGAAGGGTAGATGAGATCAGGAAAAATAGGGACCATTTTCTGCACATCCAGAATGGCGTCATTTTGTTAAATCCCTTGTCGGTCCGGACGTCGGACATGACATGAGGGGGGACGTCGAACATGACATGAGGGGGTCGAGGGTTGGGAACTAGGGTAGAGGGTCGTGGATCACTGAGCGGTCGAGGGTCGTGAACTAGGGTAGAGGGTCGAGGGTCGCCAAGGGGTCGAGGGCCGTCCAGGGGTCGAGGGTCCAGATTTATCAAGAATGCCCCCATTATGGATGTGCACAAGTTGATCCAATTTTTTTTCTGATCTCATATATATATATATATATATTCTACTATATGTCACGTTGTCTGTCAAAGTATTGAAGAAATCCATGGCTTCATCATTTGCGAGAATTAACAGGCGTATGATGCTACGAAGCTCTTCAAAGTTGTTTTGGAACAGAGTTCCTGATAGAATAATTCGCCTTTTGGTACGAATTTCAGCAAAGGCCTTCCTAATAGCGATATTCGGAAGGCTCTTGCTGAACTTTGTACCAAAAAGTGAATTATTCTATTGGGAACTCCGTTCCAAAACAACTTTGAAGAGCTTTGTACCATTATTCGCCTGTCATTTCCGGCTAATGATGAAGTCATGGTTTTCTTGAATTCATTGACACTAGACAACGTGACTTATAGAAGGGTAGATGAGATCAGGAAAAATATGGACCATTTTCTGCACATCTAGAATGGCACTATTTTGTTAAATCCCTGGTCGGTCTGGACGTCGGACATTCATGAGAGAGGCGGTCCGGCCCAAACCCTAGAAGCGTTGACGAGGCCACCCAAATTTTCCAAGTTAAAAGAGAGTTGTCGTCGAGGCCACCCCAAACCCTAGAAGCGTTGCCGAGGCCACCCAAATTTACCAAGTTAAAAGAGCGTTGTCGTCGAGGCCACCCTAAACCCTAGAAGCATTGCCGAGGCCACCCAAATTTACCAAGTTAAAAGAGCGTTGTCGTCAAGGCCACCCCAAACCCTACAAGTGTTGTCGAGGCCACCCCAAACCCTAGAAGCGTCGAGGCCACTAATATGATTCCTTGTTGTGATTAGCTAGCTAGGTCTATGTTGCCACTAATATATCCATCTATCATGTTTGTATATTAATTGCCATGTTGTAATATTTGCAGAAACTATGGAGCACCGAGACTTGGAAGCAGAACAGTTGTTGTGGGACATAATCCACGGCGGAGGTGATGTCTTGCCGTATCTCAATGACACCGATGGTCTGGAAGGAGAGGGTGAAGCAGGCTCCGGTGATTGAACAATGGAGGAGGAAGGACATGATCATGATGGCTCCGGTGACCGAATGCTGGTGGAAGAAGGAGACCGTGATGACGACACCGGTGACCGAACAGAGTTCGGCCAGGTATATATATTAATTAAGCCCGTGCTGACTAGCTAATTTATGCATTAATTGTTTTGGTATGTACACATATTAACTCTCTTCTTTCTTCTTTTCTAGCCCTCCAGATCGAGCCAAACTTCGGTAACGAGACGAGGCCCGAAGAAAAGGTTGCGCTAGGATGAAAGGTTCATGATCATAACAATCAAGGGCGATGGCCAACCAATTGAACCCTGCCGGACCAAGGAAGCATTTTCTGCTCAGTGCGGGGTTCTTGTTAGGGACATGATCCCGATCAGCATCCACCAATGGAATAAGCCTAAGAGCGAAGACTCTCAAGTGTCTTATGTCAACGATAGACAGAAAGATGATCTTTGGACCGCGCTGAAGGCAAATTTTACTCTACCGCCAGAGGAGGATCCGGACAAGCCAGTTATAGAGCCATTGATCAAGGCTCATGCTCTTAAGAAGATGGCAGATCTATTCAGGAGGTGGAAGAATGAGTTGAAATCAAGGTTTGTCGACAAAGGGAAGACTCCAGAATTCACCGGCCAATTTGAGAATAAGAGACCACTGGCCCGCATTTGTGGCCCACAAGACATTGAAGAAGAGTAAGAAGATGTCAGCGACAAACAAGATAAATGCTGCAAAGAAGGAGCATCACCATCGCACGGGGTCAGGTGACTACCTCAAAGCCCGGTCGTTGTGGGACCAGACTGAGAAGGACCTGCTTGATAAAGGGGTCGAACCAGAGACATTGAACTGGCCAGACCGTTCAAGGACTTGGTTCTTCGGGGTTGGGGGAACCTTGGACCCTGAAACAGGGAAGTGCGTCTGGACGGACAAGCAACTTGAAATACCGGTCAAGAAGCTTCCGAAGTATATCGCCGCAGTGCAACAAGGGACGTTCGTTCATGACAGAGAGAATGACGAGCTCACAGAGGCCCTCTGCAATCCTGAGCACCCAGGACGAACACGAGGCATGGCAGGCTCCGTTGCGTGGATTGTTGGGTTTCCCGGCGCAGGCGGTTACAAAACTCGGGAGAAGAGGAGGAAAGTGGAGCAGACCGAACTGCAGAAGCTGAATGCAAGGGTACGAGCGCTAGAGGAATAAGCAGTTCACAGCCAGCGACCTACCGGAGCTACCCCGCCATCTCAGTGGAGAAGCAACGTGGCTTCCACCAAACTCCTTCAGCAGCCCGACTTCACGGCTCCTAGCTACCCCATGGATGCTATCACGGAGGCTCAAGATTGCCACCTTATGACGCAATGGCAGCACCTCAAAGTCAAGGCGGCTGTCGGCTTTGTTGCACCTCCTGAACCCGACGCAACTTTTCACTACCTTCCGATTCCACAAGGCTATGCTGTTGTGTGATGGTGGATGAAATAACCGAGGGATTTGAGGAGCTCGAGCTTGACCACCCTACCGGTGAAGGGGAGACTCAGCTGGGTCTTGCTTTGAAGACTCCATGTCTATGGCGGAAGGAGCTCATTAACCTTCCGAACTGGATGCCTCCGCCTCCTCCTCCTCCTCTGGCGAGTCAGGGCACTCCACCTCCTCCTCCGGTGAGTGATCAGGGCACTCCGCCTCCTTCTCCGGCTGCTCCGGCGCGTGGCGGCACTCCACCTCCTTCTCCGCCTGCGCCGGCGCGTCCGAGCAGCCCTCCTCCTTCTCTGCCTCGTCAGCAATAGCGAAAGACAGCCGCCGCCGCTCTGACTGCTCCGGTGCATCGTAGAACTCCACATCCTTCTCCGCCTCATAAGCAACGAAGGAAAACACCCGCCGCTGCTCCGGCTGCTCCGGCGTCTAGCAGTACAGCCAGAGGCGGGAGGCAATACAGATTCGGTCCATCTCTCAAGCCTCTAGAGAAGTTACCATACGAGAGGACCGTGGAGGAAAACGCGGAGATCTGTGAAGTCTATGTGAAGGACTTCTTTGAAACGCGAAGAGCTATGAAACATCCACCTCCGGAGGAGAAGATAGATCCCGTGAAAGTTCAGCGCACTGTCAATGCCCTGAAGCGACCATCACCTTCACCGCCGCAAACCAACTATGATCGCATTATTGAAAGGTCATGTAAGGAAGCGTCCCGGTCGGAAAGTACTTGCAGTGATCGAAGGTTAGCAGAACGAAGAAGTGGGGAAAAATTCCCCAGCTCGGCAAACAAGCGAACCAATCGTGCCCCCCGCTCAAGGTGTCTAGCGATATCGTCGCTAATCATTCGGGGATGGTGCCCGGTACCAATCCTGGAGATTACCTGCCCGACGATGCACATTTTAATACAATGGAGGTGGATGAATTCAAATACCGGCACGGGAAGCCTCTCTTCAAACCTGGTCACCCTCCTCTAACAACGATGATGCGAAGATTCCATGAGTGGTACATGGACACCTACAGCGAGTCTGGAAAGGATACTTTGACGCTGAGAGTTAAAGAGGAGCACGACCGCGCTGGAATTGATCTGTTGTCTGTTCCATTTGAGGAGTTCTTCCGGTTTTTCAATCAAAAGGCCCTCGATAAAACAATCGTCACTTGCTACTGTCTGTAAGTACTACTTATGTAATTAAGTCTCTATATATAGCTCAGCTCTTTCATTGCATGTATATATAATTATCCTCACTATATTATGCAGATTGAAGATCGTCGAATGCAAGAAAAGACAAATCTATGATATTGTGTTCATTAACACAAATCTCATAGATGAATGGACGGTTAAATATGATGACAAACAAACCGAGGCCAACTTGCTACGATCATTGCTTCAAAATCAAAACAAAGATATAATACTCTTTCCTTACAACTTCAAGTGAGTGTTACTGTCTTGTGCATATTCGGTTTCCCTTATTACTCGAGGTTATAGTAATGTAATTGATGAGTTATGCATGCGTGCGCAACTTCCACTTTATTCTGCTAGAGATTAGGCTTGAGCAGGGACTAGTAACCGTCATAGACTCGAGACGAAAAGATCCCGAGGAGTATGCGGCCATGACTAAAATGCTCGAGAAGTAAGTTCAATCGATCATTATCGCACCATATCGGCAACTTTGTTCATTTCCTGATATTAAGTAATTGTTTTCTTTGTCTGGCAGGGTTTGGAAAGAGTTCACCGCAGAAGCTCCTGGACTGTCGGGGGAACTGCAATTTACACACCTGAAAGTAAGTACTACTAGCTAGTTCCGCGCATCTCCCATTGATTCTAACTAGTTTCATCAATACCATTGCTTATCAGTTTGATTGACCTCTATTTCTTGTAAAGTGGTTGTGGCAGGAACCCGAGAATAATTACTATGGATACTACGTTTGCGAGTTCATCCGCAACATAACCTGTGAGCGGGGCTACTCTAAAAAACAATATGAAGTGCGTAAGCAATAATATTCACAATTTTATTTTATTACCATCATTTGTGTTGAGTTTCATTCATATATATGTATTGACCCCCTTCTTCAAATTAGATGTTTCAGATGCGGGATGAACTCCTACCACTAGATCGCATACGAGCAATTCAAGAGAATTGACGGGATTCTTTCTTGACCACATCATCAATAAAGCCGGAGAATACCATGTGGAACTTGAGTTCAGATGTTAGGGGATTGTAAGAGATCTTATATTGTATATATGTAGCCAGTAGCGTCGGATAGATATACGAAAACTTGTTGTTCGACCAATCTCTCGGAGAAGAAGAGGTCGATCACTTCTCTGTGTATATGTTCATGACGATCTTCTGTACTTAATGGTTTCCTTCATTTTCTTACTAGCTAGCGTGTCGAGTCCTCTCTATACGTATAGTACGTAGCGTCGACCAAGCACGAAGATAAGAGAGGACACTTCTCTCTATTAGCTAGCTAACACAATATATGAAACCCCTAAATTAACCCTACAAAACCCCCAACCCCCCCCCCCCCCCCCGCTTTAAAAGAAACAAAAACCCCAACGCTTGAACTGCTGACGCGTGGATGTTTTTGGTCCCGTTTGGTACTACCAACCGGGACAAAAGGCCCTCCTGCCTGGGCAAGCCGCAGCGGCCACATGGAGCCCCATCTGTCCCAGTTCGTAGGCAAACCGGGACTAAAGGTATTGGGCTTTAGTCCCGACCCTTTAGTCCTGGTTCCGGAACCGGGACAAATGGGCCTCTAGAATCGAGACAAATTAATGGGCCTTTTTCTACTAGTGTGTGTTCGGATGCGTCCGCAGATATGATAGAGGAGCCGACTAGCCAACCTGTCCCTCAAATAGACATCAAATCCGAACAATAGGGGTGTGCTAGAGGACCTAGATAGGACAAAACACATGGGTTGTGAGGACATACGGTCAAACTGATGGTGGGCCAAGCCGGATCTCCGCCTAGTGCACAGACTCCCACAAAGCTCCCGCAAGTTTGCTTCCAGTTTGGAGAAAATTTGACATGTGAACTGGTCCGCGGATGTTTAGGGGACAATATTGGGTGGATGTTGTAGTCTTGACTTTTACCGACACTTTGAGGGACCGCGTTGGAGATGGCCTCACTAGTACATCCAAGCCAAGTGGCCAGCAAGTTCATGAATCTGAAAAAGTTAAGCAATTCATGCCCCAAATTGCGTGGAGTGAGTACATGGTACTATGAGGGAGGTGGACGTTTGGAACTCTAGGTGTAGATGAACCCAAATAAAAAAATCAATAATGTACAAGAAGGTCAAAATTCTTTAAAGAAATGTTTAGAAACAAACATGATCAAGTGTTACACTCGTGTACTATTTTCTGCATAGGAATTACTTTCATGGTATTGTTGGCAACAAAAACCAAAATCAGTACTACCATAAAGAGTTACTATTCACTTCTTTTGTCCTACAAAAACTATTTTTGTTTTCCTTGAAATCAATGGGAGTTCTTCATTCATGGTAATTTTTATATGAGTACATTGGTAGGTCAAGTTTGTTCCGAAAATGTTTCAGAACAATTTGATTTTTTCCCTCATTTGCTAAATTATTTCTTCCATACCAGGTTCATCTACACCCAGGTTCCGAGGGGTATTTTCTGTACCAGGAGATGCTAGAGCCTGAGGGATTTTCATTTGCAGGTTGCAGCCACGATAACATTGCTTTCTTTAGAGAGAGAAATAATTAGATTCTCGAGGCTGGCATTGTGTATAGAATCCGGCAAGAAAAAGAGCATGCCTTGTGGTTCCTTGATAGTTGCCACGTAGATGTGACATGCCACTGTGTTCCTTCCACATCATGTGACGCCACGTAAGCTGTCAAGGACGTCGTCTGATGTACCGGTTCCGTGCCAACCACACGACGCGATCGTCAGCTAGCTCGTGTTATAAGTAGGTGACCTGACCACCAACACAACACAACAACAACCCAACGGAAAAAGCAAAGAGAGAACAATGTGCGGTGGCGCCATCCTAGTGAAGCTGATCCCGCCGTCGGCGGGCCGTGCCCCGAAGCAGGTGGCCGCGGGCTGGGTCTCGCCCAAGAAGGGCGACATGAGCAAGAGGCACCACAGCAGCATCCCCGATGTCGACGACTTCAAGGCCGCCTTCGAGGACTTTGATGACGACTATGACCGGTGGAGGACGACGGCGACGACCATGTCGTTTTTGCATCCAAACCTGCCTTCTCCCCGGGTAGGGCAACTCTCATGGTTTCATCGAGTATACAAGGTTCATGGCTACAATCGTTACGTACTTACCTAGATTCAAGATGGCAATGGGGCCCCGAAACCCGAGTCCCCGCATGTTTTTACCCTATTAGGGGACGAGGATGGGCGTCTTTTTAACCCCGCGGAGCTGCTGATGGGTATATTAGGGGACGAGGATGGGCGTCTTTTTAACCCCGCGGAGCTGCTGATGGGTAAATTGGGTTTAGGGTGCAACAAGGGGCTTTGAACTTGCCTGAACCGCGGCGACCCGACCAGGCGGGAATGACAGACAATCCATTATATTGCCCGTATCATAGATATGTCGGTCATGTAGTAGAAGATTGTGTCGCTTTTAAAGAATGGTTGCAAAGGGCAATCGACGAGAAGAAATTGAATCTTGATCCGCAAGCCGTAAATCCTGATTATCATCAAGTAAACACGGTGTCCACTAGCAAAGCAGAGGTACTACAGAAACATGGTTCAGAAGAGGCATATTGGATGCCATTTTCTGAAGTTCAACATCAGTTTCAGGGACTTCGGCTTACACCTATAGTTTCAGAAGATAGCTCACACAGTTGGAGTAGAGGTCATCATAGACGTAATCAAACAAAGGTGCATCAGGGAACCATGAGCTCTCCGCCCATCTTACAATATACGTCAGCAAATAGAGGGAGGCCCAACCCGAGTCGTCGCCGTATGCCGCCACGGTTTATTCCCAGGTCTGAGGGGGATGAATCTTTTCCTCGAGCAAGGCGTGTACATCCCACTTTAGCCCAGTTTTTCCCCCAAAACTGGGACCAGTCACACCATGATGTAAAAAATGATTTGCCGAATGGACCACAATGAAGTACTGAAAATGCTACATGCAACATGGTTGCCTCTAGTGAAATTACAGATGACTCTGAGACTGAAGTAGTGTTCACAAAGGAAGAACATGAGGTGTTGCAAACTGATATGACACCGGGGAAACAAGAAATGGAGGTACACATGAACTTGCGGGCAGGAAAAGTACTACCGGAGCCCATGAGAAGTAAGCAGTACCGAGCAGAGAAAGATAAACCATCCACAAATAGGCAGGCAACTGTCTCGAACAATCAACAAGAGAAGTCGAGGGATGAGGAGGCAAAAGAGCATGATGTTGAATATAATATCATTGCTCATTTGAAGCGGATTCCAGCACTACTAAGTATTTATGATGCATTAGTTCTTCTACCGGAACTTAGAGAGGCTCTTATTAAAGCTTTGCAAAAGCCTGAACATTATCAAACGGCAATGGCCAAGCACAGACTCTTTGACAATCTGCTCTATGCTAATCAGATAACTTTTTCTAACGAGGACGAAATAATGGAGCATGGTGATCACAATCGCCCCCTCTATATTGAGGGAAATATTGGAGCTGCGCATCTTCGAAGAATATTGATCGATCCCGGCTCTGCTGTGAACATCCTACCTGTACGAAGCTTAACTCGAGCAGGGTACATCATGGATGATCTGAGACCTACTGAGGTAGTAATTTGTGGGTATGATAATCATGCTAAGCCTGCCTTAGGTGTTATCACTCTTAAGTTACAGATGGCATCTTACAGTTTCAAGGTTAAGTTCTTCGTTATAGAGGCCAATGCTTCATACTCTGCACTTTTGGGACGACCATGGATACATACATATCGTGTAGTCCCTTCAACACTTCATCAATGCCTAAAATTCATGGATGGCAATGGAGAACAACAATGTATCGCTGGGAATACTGCTCCTTATACAATTCAAGAGGTTCACCATGCTGATGCTAAATATTATTTCCCAAGTATTGAGCCGGCGAAACAACAGGGACGAACAACACCCAATGCTGATGTGTTAGTCACGCCGGATGCTACACCATCCCCCACGGAAATGAAATTTTTAATCACACCTTGCTCAGTCCACTCAAGAGAGATAGCTTTGATGAGGAAGTCACGAGATCAGAAATGTGGTAATGCGAATATAAGAGCAGAAGGTTCATCATCTAGGCCTACGAGACGGGGTTTGTCTGCGACTACACCAATTTTGTTAACAGTAGACGTTGCTTCATCCACTAGCTCATTAATGGAGGTAGGGGTCACAAGAGGACGCGCTTTATCAGCCACCGCTCCTATTTTATTAAAGGCACATTCTCCAACAACCGCCATGCCTGTTGTCCTCACAAAGAAATCAGGTGTGGAACCTTCAGACACGACTCTAGAAGTCCCAAATTTGCTTATGCAACCCCCCTCACTATTATATTTCAGTTACCATGCCATTGGATGTTTTGTCTGTTCAAAAAGAAAGTGAGAACACCTTGCCTACTATTTTTTATAAGGTCCCAGAAAAGCAACCATGTGATGAAATATATAAGCAGTCTGATCAGTTTCTTGCCATTGAAGAAGCACTCATGACTACGAGAGTTGAGTACAGGATGATTCCATTATTAAAAAAGGCAGGAATTTTGGTACAGCCAAACAGCAGGTTACCACCACCACCAGTTGTTTGTGAAGAATGGTGGGAACAAGCGGAGAATTTAATTAGGAAGAGAAGTAGAGTGCAACCAAAGTATGGTCTTGGTTATAATGAGGCCGTTTCCTCAGATGACGATGAAGATCTATGTATGGTACAACGAGTTAATAGTTGCATGACCTCTTCGGTTAGAAATGAAGATTATCTTGGTTTGGATGAAGCATCTTCAGATGACGACGAGCTTATGCCAATATATTCATGTCCGCATCAACCACGTTCCTTTGAAGCCGCGGCAAATACTTGTGAAGGTTTGAGAAATAAACAATATCTCCTCTCCACGATGCATGAGGCCATGCCGATGGCTCATGGAGAGGTTCTCGATGCCGCTCCTGCTCCCCAGCAACTCGAAGAAGATATTCAGCTTACTGTTGATGAGTTAGTTGAAATCAATTTATGTTACAATCGTGCTTGCCCTAAGGATGACTTCCCCATCCCAATGACGGAGATGGTGATTGATTCAACTACAGGATACGGTGATCTTTCATTCATGGATGGATTTTCCGGATATAATCAGTTTAAGATGGATGAACATGATGCCATCGACACGGCTTTTAGAACGCCCAGGGGCAACTTCTATTATACAGTAATGCCATTTGGTTTAAAAAATGCTGTTTCTACCTAACAGAGGGCCATGACTCACGTGCTTGGTGACCTCATACTTCGGTCTGTTGAGTGTTACATTGATGATATGGTAGTGAAGAGTAGGGAAAAAGGAAGACCCAACCGTCCCTTCTTGGCCATTCGATGCTTGGGGCATCGATGTAATTTGTCCCTTTGATCCTCCATCTGATTAAGGTCATCGTTTCATTTTGGCAGCCACAGATTACTTCTCAAGGTGGGCCGAAGCAGTACCATTACATGAGGCCTTCAAATCACATAAGATGTACAAGTTTATGGAGAAGTACAAAATTCATTGGAATTATACCACGAGATACTATGCACAAGCCAATGGGTTGATTGAAGCATTCAATAAAACTCTTGGAAAGATATTAAAGAAGAGAGTGACAAAGCATAAAAAAGTTGGCATGATCGTCTTTTTGAAGCATTATGGGCATACCGTGTTACTGTTTGCACACCAACAACAGAGTACACCGTATGCTCTCGTTTTCGGAAGCGAGGCCGTCTTACCACTTGAGGTTGAAATACCGTCGCTCCGTGTGGTGATACGTGATGAACTGACAGAAGATGAACAAGTCAAGTTACGGTACCAGGAGAGGGGCGCCTACGTGTACTTCAAAATCTTGAGCTTTATCGCAAGAATATGGTACGAGCCTACAATAAACTCGTTAAGCCGCGAGTTTTCAGAAAAGGAGAACTGGTGCTGGTTCTTCGGCGTCCTATTGTGCTCATAGGAAAAGGTAAAGGAAAATTTGAGCCCAAATGGGAGGGGCCATATGTCATTGAACAGGTTTAGGTGGCGCTTATCAACTCATTGATCAAGAGGGTGTGCGTCCAATGCCGCCTATCAATGGCAAGTTCCTCAAGAAGTATTTTGCCTAGCAGCCCAAGGGCAAGTTCACGAGAATGTAATAAAAAGAAAGTTTTTTTCTCTTGGTGTCCATACAGCATCCTCATTGCTGATCATGGATTATTTTCGTCTAAACAAATTTTAAATAAAATAAAGAGGGGCCATAGTTCGCCCTAAAATAAAATAAAATAAAGGACTCCCCTTCCCAATGTTCAGACTGTGGCACATGAGTTTTAGTTGCATGTGGATTTGATCGCCTGAGTGAGGTCAGGCAGAGCAACAATTTTTGGTGTGGAGTTTAAAGTCCAAGAGACATATTCATGAGAACTGCATCTGATGAGAACATTCATGAAGGGTGATAAATAGCAATAGGAGTTATACAAAACAATGACAGCCATGAGAAGTCTGAATCCACACTTCTATACGTCGATCACCAGGTCCGGGCAGATGATCACTTGGGCATATGAAAGGCATATGAATATCCCTTGCAACTTTACTCATGGGCCACCTCATAGTCTAACAATTGAAGGTGGAGCCCACAAACCAACAAACAAACAAAAAAAACAAGGTGTTCGTATAACTCTGTTTGCCATCGCTATGTTTTTCCCCTTCTCTCATTCTGCCTTTTACCTCTTTTATTATTCAGTCTTATGGCATAGTGGTGCAAGACATGTATGTATCTTAAATTGTGATTTGAGGTAATCATGCATTATTTGGTTTTAAACCTTCTTCGCTATTTTTTTTAAAAAAAATTCTTGGGGAGTGGCATGATGTTCGCCGTAACCCAGCAACTATTCGATTCCACTGGCTGGCACTATGAGCATGTAATAGTCGCAGTAGAATTGATAATTTCCCTTGAATTAGGGCAGGTTCTTTCGCCCCAACTCAAGATTATTTTATTTTTAATAATTACGCATGGAATTCTCTGGTTGGCACCAAAGGAGTAGCATGGTCGCAGAGAGAGTTCACGATAATGGCACGGTACTTCGCCAGAATCTGGATTATACATACCATGACAGTCATTAAAAACAATCATCCTTTTGGCTGGCACCATCGTGGTCTCAATTGGATATTTGATTTTCATGACGTGGTCGCAGCATGGATTTTCGCTATGGCCTCACCTGCTACTGATTCAACCTGAATGTATACTGTCAGCTTATAGTATGGTCTTACGCTATGAGCTACTATCAACATTGCAGCACGGCAGGGAATTTCGCTGTGTTCTCACCCAACATTATTTCTATTTACATGATGACAATCAAGCAATAATTTTGTTGTATAAGTCAATCATATGATACTTCACAATTACTAGTACAGAAGTTTAGGATGGACATACAGCACAAGATAGCCATTCTTGGTCGTTTTCTCAAAAGACATGTTTCGGCTGCCAAGAGTTTAACCTGGGTTTGCCGTTTCATGCTCAAGAATAAGGAGTCCCACAAAGGAATTCAGTCATATAAAAGCATGTAGTAAAAAGAAGTGTACAAGTATAACAGCGATAGCAGAGAGGAATGTGTTCCTTTATTCATAAATAATAAGGCGAATTACAGCTATGACTGAACTTGGCGCAAGATCTGTGTTAGCTTGATGGCTCTATGCAAAGCTCCCTAGTTAGCAACCGCGGCCTTTAACCAATCAAGAAGTTCGCCATTGTCAACTCTACTTTTTTCTGCCTTCAACTGTAGTTTGGCTGAAATCTAGTATAGATCGTTTTGCAGAAAATTGCTAGCTGACAATAATGCTAGTACCCATACATAATCTATTAAAAGGAAAGGAGAAAGCAATGCAAAGCAGGGCATTCAGCTTTACCTGAGAGTCAAGATGGAGGAAGCCTTGTTCTGCTGCGTGGATTGAGGTGCAGCTGCGTACGCCAAGAACTTGGGGGAAAAGTTTTAAGAGCTGAGCCGAGGATTTGCATGGGTGTTTATAGTGCAGTCAGATAATGATGTTTGTTGGTATAGAATCTGCAGGTTGGCTGAGTTGTTGCGGATCAGAAGGAGGCTTTGAGTCTGTACGATGGTTTAGGTGTCTCAGTTGTCTCGGACAGTTGAGATTAAGTTTTCCGGATGAGATATGGTCATACTGTTTCGCCAAAGTTAAGTCCAAATTGCTTCGCATTTGAACTCAACTTGGCGAGGGGCATTTGTTTGACTCCATTTTTACCATGTGATGCACAGATATATTTAATCTATTTCGTATGAGCAGACACTTGTCAGATCATGTTAATGAATATATGATTGACGATATGAAAACAGTCAAATCTCTTCTATCATAAAAATATATATTTTGTGATCTTCAAGGGAAAAAGGGAAAATATAGTATGTTTATGAATTTGCAGCCTCAGTCATGTTAACGCATGCACTTTGTTGATCATATGGATTTAGTAGTAACCGATCAACCAGTTTGCTAATGGAATAAATCGTGTGTGCATGCACGGTCCAACCGGTCAACGACTATCCATGCAAACGTTTGGTGTGTTGAAGTAGTAAATCTTGTACATGCCTTGCTGCTAGTTGGACGTATTGATGTTGGTACAAAACCAAGGTTCGTCGTCGCTAGGGATAGAAAAAATCAATCAGTTGGGCTTGAATAATCTACGAAGAGATAAGTATTGGCCAAGGCATGCGGTCAGAGTTTGTTGCTTTTTTTGGTTCAACAACGGCACGAAGAGAGTAGAGATAAGATATTGTTTGTTACTAACGGCAGCGGCGACGACGCTAATCTCTCGTGCTTATGTTCCTATCTGTTCGCATGGCTAGCCGATGGAAACGATGCTATAAAAAGGCTGCTCCAGTGACTGCGAAGGAGGTTCAGTTCACTCGCAACGCACACGCCATTTACACGCTCATTTCACTACCATTCACCGTACCACACACACACTTCATATCACCTCCATTCCATATACACACATCTCCATTTCTTTGTCTGGCGTTTCCCTCCGTGGCCGGCGTCGATGGCACAGCCATACGGTGAGTAAATCATATGAAGGTTGCATATGATCATTTATTTCCTTTATTTCTTTTCTTCTCTTTGTTCATTCTTTTCTGGCGTCTTGCGGCTCTACATGGCGATCTAATCGTCGCCGCGAATGTTTTCATTGCTCGATTTACAAAAAGATTTTTGTGGCGTCTCACGGATCTACATGGCGACCTAATCGTCGCCGCGGACGTTTCATTGTTTGATCTACAAAAAGAATTCAGCGGTGTCTCGCGGCTCTACATGGCGATCTAATCGTCGCCGCGGACGTTTCATTGTTTGATCTACAAATAGAATTCAGCGGTGTTCCGTGGCTCTACATGGCGATCTAATCGTCGCCGCGGACGTTCCATTGTTTGATCTACAAAAAGAATTCAACGATGTCCCGCGGCTCTACATGGCGATCTAATCGTCACCGCGGATGTCCATGGCCCGATCTACAAAAAGAGTTTGGTGGCATCTAGTGGCTCTACATGGCGATCTAATCGCCGCCATAGGTGTTTCACGGTCTGACATGAGGAAAAAAGAGGCATTGCATCCCGTGGCTCTACATGGCGATCAAACCGTCGCCATGGATGTGTTACGGTTTGATATGAAAAAAGAAAAAGGAACGTTATAACGTCTCGCGGCTCTACCTGACACTTCAATCGTCGCCGCAGACATTTCATGGCCAAGTGATTTTCAAGCATTTTGGGTTTATCCATCAGTTAAGGCTATGGATTCATGTTGATAGACAAAACTATATATAGGTGTGGAGTTACAAGGGAAAGAAATATAGCTGCACAAAAGCCAACATCATGCATGGTTCAGTATATGTATATTTAGAGCACAGAGTCAAGGAGATCACGTGACATACAAAGGATGATTTCTCATCATGAGATAATCCAATATTAATAAAGACATGGCCATCTACACCGGAATAAACAAGACGCCATTGACGAAATTTTGCAGAATCATGTTTCTCAAACAAACGAGGGTTCATCTTCAAGTCCACGCTCAGTACACTTTCTTCCGTGACCGACGGGGCCGGAACTCATATACACTTCCTGACCGACAAGGCGGGATACATCACGTTCGTGACCGACAGGGCCGAACTATCCATTTTGTTTCTTTGAGACTTGATCTACATCCCATGTTTGATTGGTGCATGACATTCATGAATTTCTGGCATGGCGAGAGTCTTTGTTTCTCATCGAGTGCTTGCATGTTTTGTGCCTTGGAGACAGAAGCCATGAGTTTGATAATGATGATGACCATTTGAGGCAGCTTAATCGGAGGTCTTTCATGAAGATACATCCATGAATGTAATTAACTAGAGGTCCTTTTGAGGCCCTAGGAGTCGAGAACTGTACAATTATCTTTTATATGTCAGATGCTACACCAAGAGTATGTAAAATGAGATTTGTACATCTTGAATAATAAAGACTACAAGTTTCTCCACATAATTTTATGTGCTTTATTTTATCTTGTTTTAATTCGTATACACTCGTATACTGGCACGCCCGCATCTAAAATGCCAACGCGGATAATTTAAATATTTGTCTTGCGAAAACACACCCACAGAAGGAGCTGGACGCTATGATGGCCAAGCCTGAGCTGATGGAGTGTTTCGACATGGACGCCTTCGTCGACCTGACCACTGCTTTCACCGCGCTACCGCCTGTCATGGCAAGCTCCTTCGCCGACAGTGGCGCGAAGAAGCTGATGGTCGATGAGGAGTCGTCGGATGGGAGCGGCGGCGATGCCATCCTGGGGTTCGACCCGTTCATGCTGTTCCAGCTCCCCTGCTCGGACACGTACGAATCCATCGACAGCCTCTTCGCCGGTGACGCCGTCATCCAGGATGCCCTCGGCGTCGACAGTGGCATCATTGGCATGGAGGGTGTCAGCCTCTGGAGCTTCGAGGAGTTCCCCATGGACAGCGCCATTTTTTGACGTTTTCCGTGCGATGCGCCCGATTGGTTGTAAGAATCTCCATCTGGCCTCTAGTTCCTTGTAAATGTTGGTGCACAGAACCTTGCTCAGACCAGATTCTGTTTCTTGGCCAGGAAACGAAGGATGGGTGCAGCCGATGCATGGCTACTGCATGATTGCTTCCTTGACGAATGCAGATTCGTCGGACTGTATGTGCAGATGTACTGCTGGCCGCCTGTATCAAACTGTATTGTACTCTGCCATGATTTGTGCTAGTCTTTCCTACTGTTGGTCAATCGTCTTACGAATTGATCATGTCGGCAGTGCCGTCTATGATTGTGCTTGTGCTTGCGGTTGTCAATTCCAAATAAGTTTGTGAACCTGGTTATCTTGTGTCACCCGCCCATCATGCCATGTTCTGTTGGATTGTAAATTTATTAATTCAGTTAAGGCCTCTTTGATTCAAAGGATTCTTAAGGAATGAGGTGATTCGTAGGACTAAAATCCTTAGGAATTTCTCCTTTGTATTCATTTGTACTGGTTTTCATAGGAAGATTTCGTTCCACTCCAACCTCATATGAAGAATCGTGCATAATCAAACGCCCATATTGATCATCCAGTACTAAAGATGACATATCACTTCATTCCAGTTTTTTTTTCACAAAGCGAATCAAAGAGGCACTTAAGCTATATAATCTGGTTGTATTCGCTACATTGTGTAGTTGATCTTCTTTACATTACATAATAATAAGGATGTTAATCTTTGGTGGTGGTCCGTTCGGCTTTGGACTGGAGTGATTTTTTTCTTCCCTGAATGTGGGGGCTCGCACGCAATTTAAGGCAAATCTCTGGAATCTACAGAACTAACCGCCACCGCTTCGCCTTTGAAACCAAAAGATTTATCATCATCATCAGTGATGTAAAAAAAGGTTCATCATCAGCAGAGATATTCTTCACTTCTTATATTGTGTATATGCGTCACCTACTTATCGTGTCATTTTGAGTTGGATTATGCATTAAGATGGCAATTTGCTGAATTCAGCTAAACTGTACAATATGCGATCACTTCATTGTGCAGTTGATCCTTAACTACTACAAAGATGTCAATATGTGGCTGTTGGATAGTTGGCACACCTTCATCAAGGGAATAGAGTAGCAACAGGTGTTGCCTAGATGGTGGCTTCAGGCTGACTAATGTATTACTTTGTATATGGTCTTTGTGAATAATTAATAAAATTGCTGCATGCATCGTCCAGATGCAGAGGCCGGGGGTTTATCCTCCTTTAAAAAAAAGGTATGATTTGGTCTAGCACAAACGATATCATAAATGATTCGATCTAGCACAAATGACGGAATGATATTTCTTTATGTAAAGATCAACTGCAGGTAATATGTTTATTTAATTTTAGCCGGAGCAATGCAGGGACTTCGTGCTAGTATGCCTAAATGTCACAGAAAAATTAAATCATTTCAGGGGACTATGCCTGATGCGCCAAGTATCACACATGTAAGTTCAGAAAACGCATGTCGTGCCATAACTTGCAAGCAATTTTACATCCTTAAGCCATGATTTTTCCGGAGTAATTATCCAACTGATGTGAAAACCACCTCGCAATCCGGTGGGAGCCTAAGGGCTACCGGTGGTTTTCATGAGCTGCTGAATTGTACTCCTACTCTTTATTTTAGGCTGCAATTTGCACATGTTGCTATTATAATTCTTGTTGCGATATGGGCAATCCAATTTCACTTAAGTTGCAGGATTCTAAAGCAAAGATAGTCATAGGTGGAAGCACACGCTAATGCAAATATATGCAAGTTGTCCCTCACAGGAAAGAAAAAGTTAAATACCATGCAAGTTGCCACGGTCTTCATACTTTGGCATTGTTTACCTGGAAGTTGAGTTCATTGCCAACATAATTCAGACCACATACATGGTACCTAATCCTTCCCTTCAGAAAAATACTACCCTTGCCGATTCCGGTGAGTGAATGATTTGCGGTATGATGCCCCTGTTTTAGGGTTCCTGATTCTTCATAAGTAGATTGGACATGCCACATATAGTTCTTATTAAAGAAGAATTGTCTGGGTTTAAATATTGAAATAAGGAGAACCAACCAGTGTTGGATGGTTAGGACGGGCAGTGATACCCTCAACCCACTAGATATCAAACTGCAAGTTTGACACTTTGATGTCTCATTAATAGCGAGGCGACCGTGGTAACTTCTTCGAGGCACTGCGCGCGCGCGTGTGTGGTGGTGTGTATGTGTGTGCGCGCACGTCTGTGTTGTAAGCGATGTTTCTGAAAAAAGGGGGATAGGACAGGTACTTGCACATGTCTTCCACTATCTAGACAATGGAGATTATACATGCACATCCTAAGGAACATCTCTGGCAGAATCTCTAGCCCTCTTGGCTGTTTTTGATTTCGTTCTACAAGTCCTCACAAAGTTACAAGCTTTTTTTGTCACAGAAATTGCAGGATCGCTACAAGAATGCAAATTTTCTAAATTTCCCCACTATCATCTCTTCATTAGAACTCCCCTACAAGGATGCAAATTTTCTAAATTTCCCCACTATCAGTAGAACTCCCCTACCACGCGGATAGCTCTAAATTTCTCTCTAGCCAAGGATTGTCGTTGAAGATTTTTTTTCAGTCAAATTTCACGGTACTAAAATACTTGGATTTTGTTATGAAATTACATGCACATTGAGAAGGCTTGGACTTTTTGCAAGATTTTGTTACTCTATAGGTAATAGGTCTCAGAAAATGAAAGATTTCCTACACACGGCCGGTGAAAAAAAAGGAAGAAGAACGAGGTACCGATGAATGATCACTTACATGCAAAAGAAAGGAAAGATGCATGGATCAGCTCCTGCTACCGAAGAAATGCATTCGGAGGAGAGAACAGCCATCAGATTCTGCGCAAAATAGAAAAGAAAAAGAGAACAGACGTATGCGTATGCGTGTGATGGACAGAGCAGGCAAGTGACAGGAGCAAGTGAGGACTACAGAACTTGAGTTGGGTTGCTATAAGTAGTAATGCTATGAACGGGAAAATGGTTCCTGACAACGAATCTAATGGATACTAATACTCTAATACTCATACAGGCGAAGCAAACCTGGGGTGCTCAAAAGAGCCCATGGTTCCCTTCTTTCTGTCGTCCAGCATTACTTTTCAGTGTTTCTCGGTGTGGATGGTTCAATTCGTCGGTTAGGCGTTATTTTTCTGTGTTGCAAAGTCCGCTTTGTAAAACTGCAATTGTGTTTTTCTTATCTGAAGAAAGCAGTTTGTGTTCCAAAAAAAAAACAACTTAATTCATGGCTGCTCTACAAAAACTTAATTCAAGGCATACCCGGATCAGTAATCCTATCATACAATTTATTGTAATTTTCAGATAAGGACGGGTACAAGAAATTGATGATGATTATTATAGCAGAATCTCCAGACCTGTTGATGATGATTAATTCTTATTTTGGTCTATAGGCCCTTACAAGCTTTTATGATACAGAAATTGCAGGATCACTACAAGGAAGCAAAGAATCAATGTCACGGATCCGAAGACAAGGGCTATGTGCAAGATTTTGTTACTCCACAGGTACGCACTGATATGAAAACGAACTATTCCCTATTTCTCCGAGTAGGACCGACCTACCACTACCTTCCAACTGAGAAACTCTTTTTCAAGGAAAACTCTGTGTCGAGCGACAAACACTTTGCCTCTTCACGGTGGTAGAAGTAACACCCCAAGGTTTTCCTTGAATATCCCATGAATATGCACTTATCCGACTAGGGTCGCTTCATATATGCTTCACAACACTAAATCTTTAGAAGAGACAAACGGTGACTCTTGTATCTCATATGACGTCTTCTCTACAGAATTTGATGGTACCCTTTTTAATGTGAATTAAAGTTGATGTTTCCAAAGTGTAACCCCAAAATGACAAGGGTAAATCCGACGGACGCATCATCGACCAGACCATGTTTAATAGTCTAATTCCCTATTTGATACACCATTTCTTTGTGGCGTACCGGGAGGAGTGAGTGGTGGAACTATTCCACGACTCTTTACACGATGATCAAATTCCTGTCTCATATACTCACCGCCGTGCTCAGATCGTAGAAGTTGTCTTCCCGAATTGATTTTCCACTTCGTTCTGAAACTCCTTGAACTTTTCAACTGTTCTGACTCGTTCCTCATAATGTAAATATATCCACATCTTCTTATGCGGCAGTAAAAGTGATGAAGCACTGAAAACCACATCTGGTTGCCGTGCTCATTGGTGCACATACATCACTATATATGAGCTCCGATAGTTTGGACGCTGATGTCTACTACATAATTTTATTCTTGTAAACTTTGTTGGGCCTTCAAGTGCAGATTTTTGTAGGACATCAGCAAATCTCCATCAGATGGATGACCTAATATTTATAAATCCGTCGGAGGTGTAGGACAAAATTGGTACTCTCTCAAACAACCCTGCAATCAAATACAAGCAATCTCTTGTCTCCCCAACACACCAAATACAATTGTCAATTATATAGCTGCACTAGTTCAGCAAAGAAATGGTGATAGAAGTGTAATATGGATAATAGAAATAGAATTTTGTAATCTTAACAAAACAATAATAGCAAGGTAGTAACTAACAAAAGTGAATAAAACGGTGTCTCAATGCTTGCAAACAAGGCTCAGGGTTCATACTTTCGCTAGTGCCAACTGTCAACATCATTAACATAATTAACCACATGAATTTCTCACAAAGTGCAGCAAAGAACCACTCTAAAGTTTTTATTCTATTGGAGAAAGTAGGATGAAATCGCGTAGGTGCGCCAGCGGAACGGGCACTAGAACCCACCGCTCCCCGCGCGGAGCAGCGCCCGGAGGTGAAGGAGGCCGTCGGGCGGGAGCTGTAGATCGGGCATGCCTCGCAGATCTGCGCATAGCCCGGGAAGGGCCGGCGCCGGCGTCAACGCTGCGGGGATGGACGACAGGTGGCGTCGCACCGGACCCAGAGCTGCCGCCCGCATCGACCCGCGAGCGCTCGAGCGCGATACTGAGCACTAGCTCCTCCTCGTGTCTGGAGCTGCCCTCAGAGTGGCTGCTGAAAGTGCATTATATTGACTAGAGGGGGTGAATAGGCGATTTTTACAAATTCCTCACTGAGGAAATTCAAGGTGAGAAATTTTCTAAGTCACGAATAACAGGCAGCGGAATAAGTACTCAGATGCAAGCGTAACATAGTAGAAACATGTTCATCATGATGAAATGAAAACAAGCACGTAGTACAAGTAGCGTGTAAACAGGATAAACAGGCAGAAGACAAAGTGACTGAAGAATTAGGATTGAAGAAATTGAGAAACTCTTCAGTCAAAGTCTTCAAACAGTAACGATCAAGTTCATCAACACATTAATGGGGAAATGAAAGGGTTGAGGAAATAGAACCAGTGGCTTGGTGAAGACAATGATTTGGTAGACCAGTTCCAGCTGCTGTGACAGTTGTATGTCTGGTTGGAGCGGCTAGGTATTTAAACCTGAGGACACACAGTCTCGGACACACAGTCCTCACCGTATTCTCCTTGAGCTAAGATCACACAGACCTCGCCCAATCACTCGTGGTAAGTCTTGAGGTGACTTCCAAACCTTCACAGACTCGGTCATTCGGCGATCCACAATTTCCTCTTGGATGCTCTAGACCATGACGCCTAACCGTCTGGAGGATGCACAGTCCTTAAAGGTAACAAGCGTCGGTTCCACACAGGAACAATTTCTTCAGTGATGCTCAATCACTTTGGGTTTGTAGGTGTTTGGGTTTGAGTTTTCCTCACTTGATGATTTTCAATCAAAGTCCTCGGAGGATGGGATGCTCTCAATGACAAGTGTCAATCTATCTCTCGGAGCGGCCAACCAACTAGTGGTTGTAGGGGGCGGCTATTTATAGCCTAGGGAGCAGCCCGACATGATAAGACATAAATGCCCTTCAATGATATGACTGTTAGGTGGGTAGATATTTTGGGACAGCTGGCGCATAGCACAGCAACAGTCGGAAATTTGAGTATCAAATTCCTCAGGGCTATCATGTTCTTCACTTGTAGGTAATCCGCACTGGCGAATTCCTAACTCCTCAGTCACAACAAATTCCTCAGAGACCAGAAGAACTTCGTCTCTGTCACTGAAGAAATTGACTGAACTGTATGAGATTACCAATGGCTTCACTCGAAAGGATTGGGTAGGTGTAGGATTTTGAGATGAGCATCACTTGGAAACTTTTCCTTAGTTTTACCTCGACCCCTTTAACAGTACGGTGTTTCCTATGACTTAAGAAGGAGAAAATGAAACTACGAAGACAAAGGTCTTCACGCTTCATAATCCTCGCATGAATATCGAAGTCTTCAAGGTCACACCAATTTCTTCACTTTCAAAGTCTTCAAGAAAACCAAAGTCTTCAGCTGAAGACATTCATTTTTAGGGGTCGACTTTCATCGTAAATATCAAACTCCTCATAGACTTATACACCTGTGTACACTCACAAACTCATTAGTCCCTTAACCTATAAGTCTTCAATACACCAAAATCACTAAGGGGCACTAGATGCACTTAAAATCTCCCCCTTTTTGGTGATTGATGACAATATAGGTTAAGTTTTCAACGGGGATAAACATATGAAGTGTAAATACTGAAATTGAGGAATTTGATTGCAAGATATAGAAGAACTCCCCTTGAAGATTTGCATATATGAGGAATTTGCTTTAAATAGCAAATGCACATTGTAGAGTAGAATCAGGGAGATCTCCGCGTATATCTTGTAATTCATACACACATTTAACATATAATATGAAAATTTTGAAATGCATGATAAAATATGGCGTCTGATGAAATTCAGCATGCGTGCATTAACGTACTTGAGGAAATAGCATGCAGAAAACAGAGCAAAAGTATCAGACCACCATAGAACTTAAGTTTACAACTTGATCAACAAACACTTCAGAAGAGCGAGAGTTGTAACTTAACAAAAAAAACGCCCATATATAGAGACCCTCTTGAAGACTAACTCAAATTTCTCCCCCTTTGTCATCGAATGACCAAAAGGGACGAAAAATGAGGACTAACGCCCCTGAAGAATATCATCAAGATGTCGATGGAGGAGCGCCAGCGTTGTTGGGATCGTTCATTGGAGTAGGGCCTGCCGCGGTGTCGTTCAAATCTTCGGCTTCGTCTATCTCATCCGATGAGGAATATGAGCTGGCAACAAGCTGAGGAACTTTAACCTTCTTGAATTTCTTGGAAGGTGGCTGTGACCACCAAAGTCCTATTGGAAGCCCATCTCTTTGAGATCTTCAGCACTGTAGAGATTAGACATAATAGCCCAAGTGCGGTCAAAGACTTCATGCAAGTAGTGGTGATTCTTCTTCATAGAGTTTTGAGTGACAGTCATATTCTGAAGAATTGCACCAAACTGACGCTTGACCCACTTGTGATTTCTATCAACTTTCTGATGCAAGTTGAGGAGAAGCTCACGGTCAGTCATAACACGTGGAGCAGTGGCTTGAGGAAATTGCTTTGAAGCATTTGCGGCAGTATCATGTGTGGCAGAGTCATCATTGGTGGAATAAGAAGCAGCGTTGTGAAACTGTCCATTCAATAGACGAGTGCCTTCATCTATAACAGCAGCCTTACCCTTCTCATCAGCTAAGGAAATGGTCCTTTTGAGGACTTCAATCGGGGGCAAATAGCTAAGATGATTTTGAAAATCAGCCTTGTAATGAATTGAAGACCTTGATCTGATGAATCTCATAATCCAGGGAGCATAAGGCTTCAACTCAAAAGGTGACAAAGCAGCATTGGCCAAAGTCCTCATGAAGAAATCGTGATAGTTGATAGGAATACCATGGATGATATTGAACAACGGATTCTTCATTATGCCAACAACTTCTTCTTCATTAGAGTTGTAGCCCTTGATTGGACTGAGGGTTTTGGTCAATATGCGATAAATGGTTCTTGGCACATAGAGCAAATCCTTGACGAGGAATGTGGTCCTTGGAGCTTGGCCAGGCTTCAATGGCTTCATCAGCACTTGCATCAGATGATTTGAGAGTTCAGGTTCAGCATAGATGAGCCTTGCACCTTCAGTGGGAGGACTGGCTGGGATGGCGTGAAGCAATTCAGAGGCCGGAACTTTGTAGTGAGTGTTTTCGTCATCCAGTTGATCACCCATGAATTCACATCTTCAACATTGCCAGTGATGTGCAGCATGGCAAAGAATTGAAGAATGAGTTCTTCATTCCAATCGCAGATGTCGGTGCAGAAGTTGAGCAACCCAGCGTCATGAAGAACACTGGGGACTGGGGTGAAGCATGGAAGTGACTCCATATCCACATGAGGAAGTTGCTCATGGTCAAAAACCTTGTCCTTATCAAACAGCAGTGAGGAATAGAAATTCATTTGACTGGCCATCCAGAAGCGCTTGCGACAAAGTCGAGCAGAGTCATAAGGATTGTAGTCAGAGAAGAATTGATGCTCAGCAAAGAAGTCATCAGCTTTGAACTTCTGCTTCTTGGTGTGAGGATTCTGTGGCTTGGGCTAAAGATTTGTAGTGGAAGTCTTCACAACCTCTTGACGCACAACCTCTAGAGCCACAGGCTGAGGAATTTCAGTAACAGTTTCATCAGCAGCCTTGGCCTCCATTTCTTTAGCACTAGTGGCTGGATCTTCTTTAGAAATAAACAAAAGTGAAGCTTGATGTTCTTCAAAGCCCGTATGAATTTATTTAGTTTGAACCAGGGACTGAGGAAGTTGATGTAGAAGAGTAGTCAGTGGTGAATTGGGGTGATGACTTTCCCAATAGTCATCATTCTGAATTGGAGTTGTAGACCCAATATCCACATCCTCATCTTCTTCATCAATTTCTTCAAGGCCTGCCTCTTCAGCTGTGAACTGAGGCATGGGCGATGATACCACCGGGGTTGAAGGGATATTATCCACTTCAATTTCTTCATCCAACTACTCTGAAGAAGTAGCAGAAGGATTTTCCTCATCACAGTCATCTGGAATGACATATTCCTCACCAAAGGGAACAATCTCCTTTGATTGCAAGCTTGATATTGGAATAGCATCAATTGGGTTTTCAAATGAGCTCATCAAAGTCTTCACTTTCTTTGGAGCTGAAGACTCTGAGGTTGTAGATGCTTTCCTTTTCTTCAGTGCTGCCTTCTCCGCAGCTTTGGTCTCTTCCCTTCTGATGCAGAAGGAAGGTTGATCTCATTCATCTGTGATGACTTTGCAGGAGGAGCAGATGAAATTGGTTCAGTTTCTTCAGGCACAATTGATGCAGTTGCTCTGGCATGTTCAGATTCCTCAGGCACAGTGGCAGGTGCTTCAACTGGCCTGGCTTGTTCTTCAGGCGCAACATTGGTGGTTGCCCTGGCAATTTCTTCAGAGGCTGAAATTTCTTCAGCAGCCCTGGTGCTTTCACTCTCTTCAACTGCCCGATTTTCATCAGCTGTGCTTGCATGCTCTTTAGTAGGATGAGCAGATGTCTCAGCCTGAGGAATTTCACGTTGTGATGAGACTGCAACATTTGGAGTGAATCCCTTCGCCATTCTGATGAATCTGACTTTGGCTCCTAGCCAATTAGCATAGTATCTGTCAAATTCATCACCGAGTCCCTTGATTTCTATTTGCAGATTTACAAGTTCATCAGGAGATAGCGTGGGAACATTATTCTTCATAAAGCACTCTTTCTTGTACTGAGCTTTCTTGACTTTCCTCCCCTGTTCAAATTTCCATTTTTCTTCATTTATGAAGGCCGTCAACATATGACTTTGGCCAGGAGTGAGCTTGAAATCAAGCAAAAGAGTGTTGGGGTCCTTGTGCCATAGGTCGATGAAGTCGAGGACCAACTTTGGATCCAGCATGAGTGGCACATTGCTGCCTTTGGCTCTGGTGGCCGTTTGCTGTCTGTCTCTGATGATTTCAGCTAGTTCTTCATCATCAGCTTCGTCTTCACTAGACGGTCTTGAAAATCCACTTGCTTCTTGTGAGGACTTGGCCTTGCACCGCATCTGTCAGCAGCCTTTTTCTTCAACAAGGTCGGAGCTGTTGAAGACTGAGGGGGAGCTGAAGAACTTGCAGAAGCTCCTGAAGCAATAGATATTCCTTTGGTCCTTTGGCAAGAGGCAAGATGCGCAGGTGTCGAGGACTTTGCAGCAGTTGCTGAGGATTTTGCAGTGAGGACTGGAGCTGCTTTTGAGGAAGTAGCTTGAGGAACAGGCCGTGAGGGCATAGAAGAGCTTGGCCGTGAGGGCATAGCAGCTGAGGAACCTGGCTTGTGAGCAGGCTTCTTTGGCATTGCCTTCTTGGGCTTGCTAGCAGAGGCCTCAGCAGCGGCAGCAGCAGAGTCTTCATTGAATTTCTTCACTGCTTCTTTGGCCATTTTGGCCAACTTGGCTTGCCGCTTGGCCCATTATTTTGGAAAATCCTCACCACTCTTGATGCTAGTGGGATCAGCTTCTTGGCCTGGTGCCAATGGAGGTCTTGGGCATGGAGGGTGTATGGAGAATTTCTTCATGTACTTGGGAGTCACATATCTGTACTCCCTCCATTCTCTGGCCCATCTCCTCTCTATCCTCTGAATGCGCACTTTGCGCTCATTCTTCGTCTCCTTGCCATGAGTTGCTTTATCAGGAGTACAGTACCCTGCATAGATGTCATCAGGGATCTCGAAAGCAGTATTCAATTCTGGTCTCTTCCCTCCCTTCTGAGGTCTTTTGCCATCAGCCATATTCTTCACTTGAGGATTTTGAACAATAGAGTTTTTTGACGAGGTATGCAATTTTTCTTCAAGGAACGATGCAAATGAGTTAAGTTGATGAGAACCTAGAGATTTAGCAGCGGACATGTATACCTGTGAACAGTGTATAGGTGCGAAGAATTTGGAGAGGTCATATGGGTTCTTAGAAGTTTTTCAAAAGAATCAAGTTTGAGGAATTTGACCATTGGTGTCTTGAGGAATTTCACCAAGCATTCTTAGACTTAGGTTCCAAAGTTGTGTAGATTGAAAATCCACACAATTGAGGAATCTTGAAGAAAAAGGTGGCTTAGAGAAACAAATCAAGAACATATGCAAGTGTGGTGTTTAAGGGTGTGGAAGTTGAAAAATAAACACCTTTTGAAGATTTGTGCAAATCATCAAAATCTACAAGGGCAGTAAAAATAGATTTTATTTACCCTTGACGAAGAACACGACGAACTGAGAGTAGAAGTTGAGAAGCTCGTCCGTTCAGATCTTCCACGCCCTAACTTGGCGGTGAAAAACAGCTACGGCGGCGGCGGAGTGAAGATTTCCGCGGCCACCGCGAGTACGACGGCGACGAGGTCGAGGCAGTGAAGCTCTTCCTCACCGGCGATGATGGAAGGTAGCAGCGGCGCTAGGTCAGAAAGCTCGAGCGAGGGGAGTGAGATCGAGCGGAGTAAATGAGGTCTGAGGAGGGTGAGGGGTATTTATAGTCGAGGTGAAAAACCGCTCGTCCAAGGAAAATGGACGAATGTGCCCCCGACCCTTCTCATCCTAGCGACATGTGTCACCCATGTACGTTGAAGTGCAGATCCTGTTACACCGTGGGTTAATAGAATAATCTCATCATGGGATGCGGAACTGTTTGAGCGGCAAGAGCCGAAAATTCAGATAAGAATATTTTAAAGTTTTGTTCCCAAATTCTTCAGCTGACAAGGACACAGTGAAGATTTTGAACGAGTTTCAAATAGAACGCACATGAAGAATTTGTGAACATATTGGGTTGAGTTTAGCACAGAGGGGGACGGGTCTGATCACATTCACTTAGAAGACAAACCAACTTGAAGAAATAGCAATAAGTGAATGCTGTAGAGGACTGAAAACTATATATATATATATATATATATATATATATATATATATATATATATATATATATAGCCAATGAAGAATACAGTCCGAAAGAGTGAAGACTTAGCAAAGTTGAAGAATTTGAACAACTGAGGAATTTGAAAAATTGAAGAAAAACTCAAATTGAAGATTTTTAACTTTTGTTGGTGGCGTGACCCACCGTATAAGAATGATGATTTCAGACGCCGCATACAATTGTCGTAGGGCTCTGAGCATCAAATTCTTCATTAATTTCTTCACACTTAGAGGTTAGTCTTCATTGATTGAAGAAAGATGTTACTTCATGTGTTACACATCTAAGTCGTCAAATTTTGCATAAGTGTTAGGATGTATGTCCTTTTCAAAGAACATTCGAAGATTCTAAGATATTTAGCTCACACCGCAACTTGCTAAATCTCTTCTCATCCAAGGGCTTTGTGAAGATATCGGCTAGCTATTCTTCAGTCTTCACGTGCTCAATAGAGATGTCGCCCTTCAACACATGATCCCGAAGAAAATGATGATGAATCTGGATGTGCTTTGTCTTTGAGTGATGATCTGGGTTATGAGCAATCTTGATGGCACTCTCATTGTCACAGAAGAGAGGCACATTCTTCACATTGATGTCGTAGTCCTTGAGGGTTTGCTTCATCAGCAACAATTGAGCATAGCACGAACCAGCAACAATGTACTCAGCTTCAACAATAGAGAGTGATATGCAGTTCTGCTTCTTCGAGGACCAACATACTAAGGATCGTCCGAGGAAATGGCATGTGCCTGATGTTGACTTGCGATCCACACGATCACCAGCATAGTCAGAGTCAGAATATCCAATGAGATCAAAAGCCGAGCCCTTGGGATACCATAATCCAAGTGTTGGAGTGTGAGCTAGATATCGAAGAATATGCTTCACAGCCTTATGGTATGATTCCTTCGGTGTAGCTTGAAAACTGGCACACATGCAAACACTAAGCATAATATCTGGCCTAGATGCACATGGATACAATAAAGAGCCAATCATGGAGCGGTATACCTTTTGATCGAAGTCTATACCATTTTCATCAGTGTATAGATGGCCATTTGTGGGCATAGGGATTTTGACACCTTTTGTCGTGGAATTGACACGGCAGGTGTCCTAGTGTCAGGACTTAGTCGTGAGGCCAACGCATCTATCTGGTAGCTTGAGAGGGGTTGATCGGGATGAGAGACGCGAGACGGATCAACACACAAGACAAGGGTTTAGACACCTTCGGGCCCCGAGAAACATCATTCGGTAATAACCCTACATGCTGTTTGTGGCTAAGTCTCATTATCATCACGAGGGAGTCGCCGTAAACCGGCTCTCCTAGTTATGTCTAGCCCTAAGATTATCTCTCTCACTACAAGAAATATGTCAACTTGTGACCCTCACTATTGGCCGTTGAAAGGTCATAGTTTTTCATTTGCGACCTTTTTGTGACCAAAAACAGAAGGTCAAAAGCTGGCGGTCGTAAACTGAAATTAGCGACCTTTAACAGAAGGTCGTTGAACCCATGACCTTTTGTTTTGGTCACTGGTTGTCTGCCTAGGCCACGTCGGATCCGACGTGGCAAAATTGCGACCAATTGAAAAAGCCACTGACAAGATTCAGCCCGGTCCGATTCGGTGTTTTACATGGGCCGAGCCCATTAATTCAGCCTTTTTACTTTATATTTTTTCTGTGTATTTTCTCTAGCTACATGGGCCTGGTCCAACCATTTGGCCTTTTTATTTTCTAGGGCATTGCGGTCCATTTCTTTTTAATTTCCTATTTTTTTCATGGGTCCCAATTGTCAGATTTTTCCTGGTTCCAAATCACTTTTTCACAGCTTATTAATAAGCAGTATATATCAAACAGAAAGAAGAGAGAAGCATACGAAAATCTTCAAATAACAATCAAAATAGGTTTATTACAATATATTCTATACAGAACAGAACATGTGAAACTCCATACACTCGTTCACATCACAACAACCAGTTTAACCGTCAAATATTGCATGCCTAGGAACTTCAAACTTCACGTAGATAACCATACAATCTTCCACACAATCACAAATATTGCGATCGATAAATAAAACGCTCTGCCAGTGTAATGCTAGCTACTCTTGGATGCCACGGAACATGCTCTTCAACATAGGAAGAAGCCATCAACGGAGTTCTACCAACAACACCAGCTCCATTCACCTACAAGAACAGAATGGAATATCAAGTACTGGATCGTTCAAGCAGATTACAAGCAACATATATATGTAGAAGTACATCAGGAAATATGATAGAAAAACCAGACAACAGATACACTTATACAGCCCAACAAATGGGTGATGACGACAAGATAAAAATATAGAATAGGAAATTTATGAGATTACATATTTGCCAACAAATGGGTGATGACAACAGATACACTTATCGGGAAAATATATATTTAACGAAATTTCACATGACAAAGTAGTTTCTGCTTCAAGTTTTCAAACTCAACCATTCATCATTAATAGTAGCAATTCAAACTAGAACTTAAATTCTCTAGTAAGATATTCAATACAACATTGTTCTTTCAAAAAATTGAACAGTTGCAAGTAACAGCTTAATAGACATCAAACTCACTAGGCAAATTAAATTACTACAGTACACTAGTGCAGACACCGTCCTTTCGGCGCCATCGCTTGCGTGCTAATATATTTAGGAACGGAGGGAGTAGTTGCATGCTACTGTGGATCGCTGTTTTAAGTTTACTTCCCTTAGTATTAAAGATATTTTTTCACAATTTACTGTTATGTGAATCTTTTTTTTACAGTCCATTTACTTTGTCCATGTATGCCAGTATTTACTGTATCCGGTAGTTAGTTTGTTTTGTTGCCAATATAGTGCAGTGTAAATTTGGGAACGACCCTGACACCAGCTACACGAAAAGCAACAGAACAAAAACGACCCTGACACCAGAACTTGCGGGCAAGTTGAGAGAAACAACCAAACTTTAAGGCAGAACTTGCAGCATGGACACGCAAGAGAAGAGCAAGACAAAGAAAAGACCAAAAATTGGGGAAAACTTACAGCAAGAACGCTGGGACAAACCTGGAAGGAACAATGGCGGATGCAACACAGCAAACACCCCTCGCCCCCAATTTTGCTTTGTCTACGCTTCTCCAGCATTGTTCATAGGGATTGGGACTTCAGGGGCCTTGCCTTTCCCTCTACAAATCAACAAGATTTCGCCAAAAACATCAAAAGGGGCAGCAAAATGTGGTCATATAGGACTTCAGCTAGTACAGATTACAAACAACTATGTATCATAAGTACACTAGAGCTAGCAAGGAATGATTTTTTTAGAAAACTGTAAAACCAGAAGATAGGTACAGTAAGTCGTGATCAAACAGAACTGTAATTACATAAAATGGGTGCTTTGATCTTGCTGATGTGGATATAGAGTACAACTAGTGCAGATTACAAGCTACTTAGTACATATCAGACTTACACTAACTTTAAATTTTCAGAAAACTACAAGACATGAGCAGAAGAACTGTAATTACATGAAAATGGTGCTCCGATCTAGAAGATTAGAGAACATAGGCTAAAGAAACAGCAGAGGCTGATATCTCAGTACTCTAATCATTACCAATTACTGACTTACAGTCCTCAAAACCCAAATTTACACTGCACTATATTGGCAACAAAACAAACCGACTATCGGATACAGTAAATACTGGCATACATGGATAGAGTAAATGGACTGTAAAAAAAGATTCACATAATAGTAAATTGTGAAAAATATCATTAATACTAAGGGAAATAAACATAAAACAGCGATCAACAGTAGCATGTAACTACTCCCTCCGTTCCTAAATATATGTAACTACTCCCACCGTTCCTAAATAAAGGCAAGATCTAATATTACTAGTCAAAGCACGCATACTAACATCACAAACATGCATCATATAGTAATTCAACATTGTATCTTGCAAGTCAACAGTTATCACGGAGGACAAAATATCATAAGATGAATGATGGCACTCAATTTCTAATCTCACATAGATAAAATTCACTGCCATAGTAACAGTACGTCTCACTTGGACATATCTAAGAAATCCAGTTGGTTCTCATAAGCAAATCCACGCGCTAAGCACTGAATCAGAAAGAAAACTTGGGTGCTTGCTTCTAGTACACAACATGTCTAGCAGAACAATAGCAGCAAAATGTCAGCAGCAAGCACTAAGGTTGATCTCGTCGAACGCCACCGCCTTGGCGCTCCCGACCTCCACCAGTTCCTACCACAAGACCCATTCAGAATTCAGATCACACCTACACACGATGAACCATTCAAATTCTAACCGACTTGAAGCAGAGCAAGCCTGATCTGACTAACCTTGGTGATGGCGGTGGTGAGGGAAGCAGAGCAGGTCTTGCCGTGGTCGAAGTGCCTGATGGTGCTGACATTGACGTGGGGCTTCCTGTGACACAGATTCAACGACCACTCAAATTCAGGGGTAGCGGATCAGGGCAGAAAGGGTAGGGAAGGGGGCGCTCACGTGCGGATGAAGGTGGCCATGGACCTCGCCCGGAGGCCCGCAGACGGCGGCGGCGGCTCGGGGCCCACGGCCGCGGGCACGTCGGGGAGCGCGGCGGTGCAGTAGATCACGGCGGCGTGGAGGGCAGGGTAGGCGAGGATGCGACGGGAGCTGCCCCGGAGCACTGCGGCCAGTCGAGGTTGAGGTGGAGCAGTCATGGGAGCAGAGCACAGAGAGGAGCAGCCCCGGAGCACTGCGGCCAATCGAGGTAGAGGACGCGGATCAGGTCGACGGCGGCGGCGTGGATCTGGGGCTCTACCGAACTCCTTGCCGGCCTTCCCTCCCTTCCTTCTGTTCCCTCGCTTCCCTTCCCTTGGGAGAGGAAGGAGAAGGTGGGGGCGGCGGCACGGGGGGAGGGGGAGGGGAGGGGAGGGTGAGATTGCCGGCGGCGGGGCTGGGATCGGGATCGGGGCGAGGGAGAGAACATAGCTAGGGGTCGCGAGAAAGAAAGAAAGAAAGGAGGCCGGGGGTGGATGGAAGATGATCATGAGGACATAGCTAGGGTTTCGGGGTTGGTGTGAAAGGGTCAAGGACTGCCGTTGGATCCGCGAGCATCCGACGGTGTGCGATGAATGATCCGCGTGAGACGTCCACGGACCAATCAGAATGCAGTATGAGGTTATGACCATCTAAATTGGTCGTAGTTGACTAAAAATATCATGTTAAAATCATGTCAGCTATTTTATGACCTGAGAAATCCAAAAAGAAAATGTAAAACCTTCTCACTTTGTCACCAAATGTGGACAAGTTTCCAGGAAAAATAATCTTGGAATGGCAAACAATGTTGCCTAAGGAAGTTATCATTTTCTTTGCACAAAAAAATCATTTTCCATTTTTCGAGTGCCCAAAACGAGCTTTATTTGTGAAGGACCTACCAAATATTTATTGCAAAATTGTACCAAATCAATTTTCTAAATACTAGGACATATTTAATACACAATTGACCAAATGGTTGGGTGTAAAAGTTTTGATCCACCTCTCGTGAAAAAGACAAATTTCCGGCGATCCAGTTGGAAGCGGGTCAAATTTGAACAGTAGCTACCTCGTAGTTTGCTCCTTATTTTTTTCAAAAATCATTTCTAGATACATAAGTATCTATTTAATCAGAGAAACATCAAAAAAAATTCCAAGATTCAACATCTATCTAGGAACGGTCATTCCCGCCGTTTTGACCGCATTTCGAAACGGGCATAAAAAATTCAAAAAAATTCAAAGATTTAGAAAAGCTTCGCATTGTGGCATTACATGTGACCAAGTTACCAGAAAAAATAATAAACTTGTAATACGGCAATTATTTTTAAAAAGTGTTCTCAGAAACGAGCTATCAAGTATGAAGATGCATGGCTTTCAACCCAAATGCTCAATCTTATGGCCACATTCATGGCATAGTTTGTTCAAATGATCTCATATCGTGCACAGGGGTGCATCTGAGAATGGCAAACAATGTTGCCTAAGGAACTTATCATTTTCTTTGCACGGAAAAATCATTTTCCATTTTTTGAGTGCCTAAAATGAGCTTTTTTGTGAAGGACCTACCAAATATTTATTGCAAAATTGTACCAAATCAATTTTCTAAAATACTAGGACATATCTAATGCACAATTGACCAAATGGTTGGGTGTCAAAAGCCTTGATCCACCTCTGATGAAAAAGACAAATTTCCGCCGATTTAGTTGGAAGCGGGTCAAATTTGAACTCCAGCTACCTCATAGTTTGCTCTTTATTTTTTCCAAAAATCATTTCTAGGTACATAACTATATATTTAATCAGAGAAACACCAAAAGAATTCCAAGATTCAACCACTAGCTACGAACAGTCATGCCCGCCGTTTTGACCGCATTTTGAAACGGGCATAAAAAATAAAAAAAATCAAAAAATTGGAAAACCTTCGCATTGTGTCATCATATGTGACCATGTTTCCAGGAAAAATAATAAACTTGTAATACGGCAACTATTAAAAAAATGTTCTCAGAAATGAGCTATCATGCGTGAAGATTCATGGCTTTCAAGCCAAATGATCAATCTTATGGCCACATTCATGGCATAGTTTGTTCTAATGATCTCATATTGTGCAAAAGGGTGCATCTTGGAATTCCAAACAATGTTGCCTAAGGGAGTTTTCATTTTCTTTGCACGGAAAATTCATTTTCCATTTTCCGAGTGCCCGAAATGAGTTTTTTTGTGAAGGACCTAGCATATATTTGTTGCAAAATTGGACCAAATCAATTTTATAAAATACTTGGACATATTTAATGCACAATTGACCAAATGGTTCGGTGTAAAATGTTTTGATCCACCTCTCGTGAAAAAGACAAATTTCCGCCGATTCAGCTGGAAGCGGGTCAAATTTGAACTGCGGCTGCCTCATAGTTTGCTATTTATTTTTTCCAAAAATCATTTCTAGGTACATAAGTATCTAATTAATCAGAGAAACATCAAAAGTTTTCCAAGATTCAACCACTAGCTAGGAACGATCAAGCCCGCCGTTTTGACCGCATTTTGAAACGGGCATAAAAATTGAAAAAAAATCAAAAAATTGGAAAACCTTCGCATTGTGTCATTATATGTGGCCAAGTTCCCAGGAAAAATAACAAACTTGTAATACGGCAATTATTTTAAAAAAGTGTTCTTAGAAACGAGCTATCACGTGTGGAGATCAATGGCTTTCAAGCCAAATGATCAATCTTATGGCCACATTCATGGCATAGTTTGTACAAATGATCTCATATTGTGCACAAGGGTGCATATTGGAATGGCAAACAATGTTGCCTAAGGATGTTTTCATTTTCTTTGGACGAAAAAACCATTTCCCATTTTTCGAGTGCCCAAAAGGAGGTTTTTTGTGAAGGACCTCCCAAATAATTGTTGCAAAATTGGACCAAATCATTTTTCTAAAATACTAGGCCATATTTAATGCACAATTGACCAAATGGTTGGGTGTAAAAAGTTTTGATCCACCTCTCGTGAAAAAGACAAATTTCCGCCGATTCAGCTGGAAGCGGGTCAAATTTGAACTGCAGCTGCCTCATAGTTTGCTATTTTTTTTTCCAAAAATCATTTCTAGGTACATAAGTATCTATTTAATCAGAGAAACACCAAAAAAATTCCAAGATTCAACCACTAGCTAGGAACGGTCATTCCCGCCGTTTTGACCGCATTTTGAAACGGGCATAAAAAATTCAAAAAAAATCAAAAAATTGGGAAACCTTCGCATTGTGTCATTATATGTGGCCAAGTTCCCAGGAAAGAATAACAAACTTGTAATACGGCAATTATTTTAAAAAGTGTTCTCAGAAATGAGCTATCATCTCTGAAGATTCATGGCTTTCAAGCCAAATGATCAATCTTATGGCCACATTCATGGCATAGTTTGTTCAAATGATCTCATATTGTGCACAAGGGTGCATATTGAAATGGCAAAAAATGTTGCCTAAGGGAGTTTTCATTTTCTTTGGACGAAAAATCAATTTTCCATTTTTCGAGTGCCCAAAATGAGTTTTTTGTGAAGGACCTACCATATATTTGTTGCAAAATTTGGACCAAATCAATTTTATAAAATACTAGGCCATGTTTAATGCACAATTGACAAAATGGTTGGGTGCCAAAAGTTTTTATCCACCTCTGGTGAAAAAGACAAATTTCTGCTGATTCAGCAGGAAGCGGGACAAATTTGAACTGCAGCTGCCTCATAGTTTGCTCTTTATTTTTTCAAAAAATCATTTCTAGGTAGAAAAGTATCTATTTAATCAGAAATACATGGTTTGGTGGCGATACGTTGAGGTTTGGATGGTGCCCAGGGCCCCAACTCCAAAGCGCGTAGACTCGCATGCCCGCCGCGTGGTCACCGCGTGACCGTGGTGTTGCCACGCGTTCCGGGCGGCCTAGGCATGTCTAGTGGGTTGGGCACTCCCCTGATAGGTGTCAGGAAGAAGAAGGCAATAGAAGAATCTCACGAGGAGACTGAACCGAGCTCAAACATGAATTAGCACCCAAGTGTTTGATTAGTGGTACGGGAAATGCACATGGCCAATGGGCCTGATTTTTGGCCGAGGATGATCATCTACTCAGGACACTATCTTGGAAAATTTGCAGCTCAAATGGAGGAGGCTAGGTGTCACTTGCTTTGCAACGTACCACACTGGACAGAAATATGAATGTTGAAGCCACACTCACATGTATTGTTAGATGGGGCTCAAATTTTGTGGAGAGCTATGATTTGGGAATATAGAAGATGTGGGAAAAATTCAGCTCATTAGGATATGCCTAGCCAGTACTTCCTTCACAACAGTTCGAGCTGAACAAAAACTTTGGAAATTTGCCGAGGAAGATTTACCAGTCAAATGGAGTTGAATATTGTCATGAGTCAATGATTTGGATAGTAAAGAATGCCCAATTTTTTTGGGAATTTTGGGAATGACAGAAATATAGGTTGCTTCACAACCTAGGGCAAAAATTGACACATGGACATGACACATAGGCAAAACTGATGAGGTGGCGCCTTGTCATAGCAATAAGTACCAATGCATCCATGTTCACAACCTCATGACCATTTATATTGGTCGTAATCAGGTAGAAATAAGGTCATTGGCGCCTCTTGTCTGCTTTGTGACCATTTGGTGTAAGCAATTTTAGGGTTTGAGCCCTTCCAAGCGAAATGGCCGTGAATTTATGACCAATTTAGCTGGGGTCACTAAGAGAAGGTCATAAGTTGACATATTTCTTGTAGTGTCTCCTCCCTTCTTGGGGTGCCCTGCCCCTCCTTATATAAGTTGAAAGGGGCGGGTTACATGTAGAGTCCAACTTGGATTGGGACTTAACCTATTCCGACGTCTCACTACGGACTTCTTAACGTCATCGGGTTTATTAACCCCAGGCGACTCTGTCTGCTGGGTTATGACTGTCCGCCGGTTTACCATCCGGTTTACCGTCTGGTTATCATCTGACTTAACTGTCTGCCGGTTTACCGTCTGGTTTATCATCTGACTTAACTGTCTACCGGTTTACCATCTGGTTTATCATCTGACTTAACTGTCTCTCGGTTTACCATCTGGTTTATCATCTGACTTCACTGTCTGCCGGTTTACCATTTGGTTTATCATCTGACTTAACTGTCTGCTGGTTTACCAAGTCCCAGCCGAGTTATAACTCCGGCCGGGTCATACCGCGGGGTATATCCCCGACATTAGCCCCCAATTTAATTTGGATTTATCCATGTTAAACTGATCCTGATCATCCTTAAGTCCTTATTATTTCCTCCTTCTGGAAAGTCCGGGTCAATAAGCTAGCTTCATAATCAATTTGCTGACGTTGGTTTCTCACACAAAAAAATTGTGAAGAATAATTCATTTGACTCAGCTCCCAATGCTTAAGAAATATTGGTCTTTGAAATACTCATCTGATCTTCAGCCAGCTTAAGGATGTAGAACTTGCCGGTTTATCATTGCCAAAATTGCCAGTTTATAAATATTGATGGCACCGGGTCATAATTGTAGTTAACATCAAGCTTGAAAATAGACCTCTTATATGCCTATCACTTGTAGCCCTCAAGTCTTAAGAAGGTAGCGTAGCAACAGCTTAAGACTTGCTTCAATATAAATATCACAACCTTGAAGAAATCCGATTTGTTCATCTCAGTCACTAGTCAAACTGAATATTCCACATATGTAGCCCCCAAGTGCCGGGTTGTCATGCTTGCAGCAACCTGGGACTTGTAATCGCCTTATGCTCATAAAAACTTCAACCAGTGTAGCCCCCAAGGCTGGGTCATTATGCAATAATGAGCAGGGACTTTGTAGACATGATCATGTAGACTTGAGCAGCAACGTGTAGCCCCCAAGGGCTGGCTTAGTAAAATAATACTGAGCTAGGACTTTATATATATACTTCATTGAAAATAACAACATAAGATGTAACTCCCACCATGGGGCTTGAATCCATGTCCACAAGGTTAAGAGCCTTGTGCTCTACCAACTGAGCAATTGATAATTCAATATAATGGATTAAAACCTGTGTACCTTGAATTGTTGACAGGAGCAATTGGTAGCCCCCAAGGGCCGGCTCATTACGATGTGATGAGTCGGGTCTTCAATAAGGTGAGCAAAAATGACTTTGCATTAGCCCCCAAGTGCCATGGTGCATGCTGGCAGTGACATGGGACTTGCATATTTGATGTAATCTCAATTTGAACAATGTAGCCCCCAAGTGCCGGGTCGTACGCCTGCAGCGACTCGGGACTATTCCCTCCATTGTAAAATAAATCATATCCATTGATAAAATAATAGCCATTGCGCTGAAGCGACTTTGAAAACCTCAATCATAATATTGGTTATTGATAACCATAATAAAAATCCAGCCATGTTGGCTATTAAAGATTTGAATAATATAACCCGGTTTGAAAACTGATTCCTTCCATAGAATTCAGTGTATCCATGCACATGTGATGTATGCTATGATGATGTAATGATGATGCAATGTATGATGCAATATATGATGATGTATGTATATGATAACGGAATATTTCAATGAAACTAGCATGATAGCCACTGGAGTATCCTCGCTTTCTGTAAGCCGGCTCTCACATGACCCAATCGATGTTTTAACCTGGATAAGTTCAGATATGACTTATCGAGAGTACACGAGGTCGGAGTAGCATCAAGCAAACATGCAGGTTTAACCCAGTTTCAATGAAGGCGGCTTAGTAGCCTGAGTTCATCCTCGCTATTTGTAAGTCGTGCCCTCACATGACAATCCAGCGTTTTAACCTTAACGAGTTCAGATATGACTGTTAAGAGTTCGGTGGGTCAATCAGGATTACCTGATGGAGAAGCAGCTGACCTATAGGCAGGATGACCCGGGGTTTTAGGTGAATACACCTGGCTTCCAAGCCTGGCTTTTAAGCCTATTACAAGGGTTATAAAAACTCTTGTTCTTTAGAACAAAGAGCCCCCAAGCAATATTTTTGAGCTGTGCTCAATGGGCACCTATGTTTGAGTTGTGCTTTTGCAACAGACTCTCTTTGGTCCCTTTAATTTTTCTGAGAACTCGAACATGCGAGAGATTAATTCTTTTTGAACCGGAAATTCTTAAACCGGATGTTGAGAGCATCAAAGCTTTGTGGGAGACAGCTTTCCCTTGAGTCGGATTTTAAACCGGAATCCTTCTTTTAAGCCGGAAATTTTCTGACGGTCTTTAAATTTTCACCAATATGGCGGTAGCCTCCGGGACCGGGTTATATATCTTCCCTCCAATGACCCGGAGTTCTTGAATCTGCTCAAACTGGCAATATTCACTAAGTCATGTCATCATAGCCCCCGAGTCTTAAGACTACTCGAGGAGTTGGCTTGAGACTCTCCATATTTGACCGTGATATAAACCAGTATACGTCTTTTAACAGCTCAGTGATATAATAGTCCCTTTCACAATAGATAACTTGTCCTGCATTAGAGAACTTGCAAGCCGGAGTAATTGCTCTTTTAAAGAAAGCAATGTAGAATATAAAAATATAATAGATGGTTTTCACCTGATATGCTAAAGTTGATGATCACCATGGTGAAGATGAAATCAATCACGACTGAGTCGGCCGCGGGAGTAGACAGATGAACCGGTTGCAGCGTTGTAAGCCCGCACGGACAGGCAAGGCAATCGCAGGCGCGGTAAACCGCGCAGATGGACGAATCAACCACATCATGTTGATATAAATTGGGCCACGGAGACCACGTTTTATTGACTGATGGCATTTGCACCACCCAGAAATTAACTGGGATATATGGTGGCCCAGTAGCGGCAATCGCACTTTCCAGGATGCCATGAGCTGATAAATCTGCGTGCACAAATAGTACAAATCAAAGCAGAAAAAATTCTTGAAAGATTTAATATCCGGATCAAACGGAATAGGATAAATAACACCTGGTAGTGTCGTGCAGTGGATGTAGCAATTCACAGCCCAACTAGTACTTGTGCTCCTGTAGCAAGAGTAGTAGCACCAGCAACCAAAGCGTACCATATCCTTAATCTTACGTGGAGTAAGTAGCACCAGTAGTTGATGTCTTTTGTCATGATGTGATGAAGAAATGGCAGTGGCCCTTGATCTCCACGCATGAGTAGTAATGCACTTGCAACACCAATGCTTTGCAGTATGCCTTGGGGTACACTTTGTGTAACGACATGTATGTTGTTTAACATCTTCCACATAACATGACTGCAGACTAGAAGTAGCAACAGCGTGTCCTCATAACACCTTCAGACAAACCACAGCAGAGAAGTGGAAGCAAAGCAGGCGAGCTCGGCGACCCGACGATTGGGCACGGATGCGGTGACCCGGTAGAGGGCTTAAAGTGGAGGCGCAGCGATTTGTGAAAGAAGCAAGGCTGGCTCGACAGCGGGTGGGTCAAGGCGGCCACAGCAGCGGTGGTTGACAGAAGGTGGAGGCGACGAGAATGGCCCAGTGATGTGCCTCAGCGGCGAGTTGGAAAGAGGCCGCAAGGGCGGCGGTTCGTCAACACAGGCAGACCGAGTGCCACAGAGGCGAGCAACAACAACGCCGTAGAGGGCCAGCCCAAGGCGGCGGTGGCGCGGCGGCTCTCAGGCTGGTGAAGACGGCTCGTGGAACCAAGGCGAGGACCGCGGCGGTTTAGGCGAGGACCATGGCCGGGTCATTCTGGTAGCGGCCGGGTCGCACGGGATGGCGGAGACGACGGTGGCCGGCTCGAGGTCCGGCTTGCGGTGGTTGTGCGAGCGGCATCTCGAGGCCGTAGTGGTAGTCCAGCGTTTTGGTAAGGCGGGTCACCCAGCGACGGTGACTCGGACAGCCGCGGGGGCCATGACACCTCCAATGGTGGCCGGTTCAGAGGTGTGAAGGCCATGGCATAACGGGTCGACTATGGCCGTCCTAGCTGCAGCAGCAGATTCGGGCGGTTTGAGGTCTCCGCAGTAGCGGACCGGATCCTTGACGGCTTAACGCGAGGCGGCCCAAAGTGTACTGGTGGAGGTGTGTCAAACGGTGAGCCAACGGCAGCGGCTCTGAAGCAGGGCCGGGTTGGATCGCGGCAGCGACGGCTCGGGGACGCGCTCCGGCGACCATGGTGGTGGCAACTCTCCGAAATAACTCGAGAACCAGATGGCAGATTGAGGCAACGCCAGTGACGGAGGCAGCTCGCTGGCGCGGCCACGGCAAGAGCGTGCCGGTGCGAGATGAGGCCGAGGCCTACTGCAGCTGAAGTGTGCAGAGACCCGCTCCTGTAACAGTTGAGGCAGACGACGGAGGCCGGAGGTGAGTGCGAAGGTGAAGGCACGATGCGGCATATCAGCGCGGTGCACAGCCGTCCGGGGGCGTGTGTAAGCACAAACCGGCAGGCGCCCGCGGCGGGAACTTGAACCAGCAAGGCGAGCTAGGCGGCTCGATGCAAGGGTGGCGTGATGGCCGCAGCAACGGTGGAACAAGTCCACGCCCATGACCCCATCCTCACCGGGTCGTCGTTGTTTTGATGATTTTTTTTAATTGACGAATCGTTCGCCCGTGACCTTCCTTTCCTTGATTACTTTCCCTGCTCCAGCTCGGACTGCCCACAGATTGATTTGTAAAGAAATAGTAGCACATATGGTGCCTTCATGTGACGTGGTAGTAATGGATGTACTACTTGTAATAATGGATGTACTACTTGATGACTTCTTCAATTTGTTCTAGTCCTCATGCCAGGAAATAGTAGCGACGGACTGCTGTTTTGCTTGGGCAATGCTTTAAGGTAATAAATTGCAGCAATTACCAGTTGATGCCCTCGAGATTTGAAACATATACGAACAGCAGCAACACAAATACGGCGGATCAGACAGATGCTTCTCAATTGGACCCGGCCGCTGATTCTGCAAATTCCTACGAGCTTGGTGGATTGGTAGTATGCTGATTTCAGGGGAAAAAACTCCAATCAATCTTGGTGGATCAAAGTGATTTAGATGAACCGCCGGACAGTAGCAACGAATAGACCGTAACCCTAACTGCTTTTGACTTTGGAAAAATCTTGTATTTTGTTGCTCTGACTGCTTGAATCTGCTTGATATTGAAACAATATAACTCCTTCGTCGATGAATCTTCTTCATCTCGAAAAATTGCGAACTTCTCGAACCCTAGAAAAGATCCCTCCAAGAACTCAACACTACCGTGCGTGAGCCCCACGGTGGGCGCCAACTGTCCTGGAATTGACACGGCAGATGTCCTAGTGTCAGGACTTAGTCGTGAGGCCAATGCATCTATGTGGTAGCTTGAGAGGGGTTGATCGGGATGAGAGACGCGAGACGGATCAACACACAAGACAAGGGTTTAGACACTTTCGGGCCTCGGGAAACATCATCCGGTAATAACTCTACATGCTGTTTGTGGCTAAGTCTCATTATCATCACGAGGGAGTCGCCATAAACCGGCTCTCCTAGTTATGTCTAGCCCTAAGATTATCTCTCTCCTCCCTTCTTGGGGTGCCCTGCCCCTCCTTATATAAGTTGAAGGGGCGGGTTACATGTAGAGTCGAACTTGGATTGGGACTTAACCTATTCTGACGTCTCACTATGGACTTCTTAACGTCATTGGGTTTATTAACCCCAGGCGACTCTGTCTGCTGGGTTATGACTGTCCGCCGGTTTACCATCCGGTTTACCGTCTAGTTTATCATCTGACTTAAATGTCCGCCAGTTTACCATCTGGTTTATCATCTGACTTAACTGTCTGCCGGTTTACCATCTGGTTTATCATCTGACTTAACTATCTGCCTTAACTGTCTGCCGGTTTATCAAGTCGCAGCCGGGTTATAACTCCGGCCGGGTCATACCGCGGGGTATATCCCCGACACCTTTGCAATCTTGCATGCCGAATTTCCTCAACACATCCTTGAGGTATTTCTCTTGAGATATGAAGATGTCGTTGCGCTGTTGACGAATTTGAAGTCCTAAGAAGAATTTCAATTCTCCCATCATAAACATTTGATATTCCTCACTCATCATATAGGCAAATTCGTCACTGTAATGTTGGTTAGTACAGCCAAAGATAATATCATCAACATATATTTGGCACACGAATAATTCATCATCATAGGTTTTGGTGAAAAGAGTTGGGTCAAGTGAACCGGGTTTGAAGCCTTTCTTCATGAGGAATTCCTTCAAAGTATCATACCACGCCCGAGGGGGCTGCTTGAGGCCATAGAGGGCCTTATTGAGTCTGAAGACTTTGTCAGTATGCTTAGGATCTTCAAAACCAGGGGGTTGAGCAACATATACTTCTTCCTCAAGCTTACCATTGAGGAATGCACTTTTCACATCCATTTGATATAAAATGATATTATGATGGTTAGCATAAGCAAGCAATATGCGAATAGCCTCAAGTCTAGCAACAGGTGCAAAAGTTTCATCAAAATCAATTCCTTCAACCTGTGTGTAGCGTTGAGCTACAAGATGAGCATTATTCCTCACCACAAGGTCATTTTCATCTTGGTTGTTGCGGTAGACTGATTTGGTACCGATGATATTGTGCTTGCGTGGGTCTGGTCGCTTGACAAGTTCCCGACATTGTTGAGCTTGAATTGATGTAATTCCTCTTACATCGCTTGAATCCAATCAGGCTCCAGAAATGCCTCATCAACTTTGGTGGGCTCTGTGATAGAGACAAAAGCAAAGTGCCCACAAAAGTTAGACAAATTAGAAGCCCTTGAGCATGTGAGAGGACCTAGTGCGTTGATGTCGTCGATGATTTTCTCGATCTGCAGTTCATTTGCAACACGAGGATGAGCGGGTTGACGACGTTGAGTAGGCTCAGCATTTTCTTCAGAGCCATTTTCTTCAGGTGCACTGATACGTCTCCAACCACAACGTAGTTTTATTTCTCGTTTCTAGTTGGAAGCTAACGTTCGGTGTACGTAGAGTCGTATCAGTGGTAGATAGGACTTGAGAGAATATTGATCTTACCTTTAGCTCCTTGTGGGTTTGACACTCCATACTTATCACTTCTACCATTGGGAATTGCTACGATGATTGCCTGCACTTGGGGATTATCAAGCTCTTTTCTGGCGCCGTTGCCGGGGAGCAATAGCGTGGGTTGGTATTCTCGTGTGTGCTTGTTTGCTTTCTTCACTAAGTAGATTTTGTTTTTCATTTTTGTTTCTGTTTAGTTTTGGGTGAAACATACAATTTTTTTAAAAGAATGAAAATACAAAAAACAATTACTTGCCTCTCATGCCTAAAAAGTTTTTCAATAAGAGAAGTGATTGGAAGATTATGCATTGAAGAAGCGAGGGTCGACCTTGAGCACTTGTGTTCATGCTCATGGAAACAATGTAAAAAAATTCATGGAAGCTTCTCTAAAAATAATTATCCACTTGTATATTTCCATTGTATTATAGAAATAATGTGCCAAGCTTTGGTTTTAGGATGATTAGATTGCTTGTTTACTATGTGCAGTACAAAAACAGAAACTTTGGCTGTAGTGCGTGAATTTACATTTTTTACTGGAAAGTCAAATCGGTCTGAAATTTTTTGCACATTACTTCTGTACAAATTATTTAAATTTTCATATGTTTTTAGAATTTTTTGGAGTTACAGAAGTTTACTAAACTTCCAGATTACTACAGACTGTCCTGTTTTTAACAGATTCTGTTTTCTATGTGTTGTTTGCCTATTGTGATGAATCTATGGGTAGTATCGGGGGGTATGATCCGTGGTGAAGTTGGAATACAATATATATAGTTCTAATATGAAATTGGAATAAGTTTGCAACAGTACCTAAAGGTAGTGATTTGCTTTATTATACTAACGGATCTCACAATGTTTTTGTTGAAGTTTTGTGTGGATGAAGTGTTCGAAGATCGAGGAGCTATCAATATGAGAAGAATAAATAGAGTCAAGAGTTCAAGCTTGGGGATGCCCAAGGCACCCCAAGTAAATATTCCAAGGATACTCAAGCATCTAAGCTTGGGGATGCCCCTGTTGGCATCCCATCTTTCTTCTTCAACAATTATCGGTATACCTTGGTTTTTGTTTTGTTCACATGATTTGTGTCCTTTGTGTTTTTGTTTTTCCTTTAAGAACCATGCTAGTATGAGATAGCCCTTCACTGATTTATAGAATACTTCATGTGCTTCACTTATATCTTTTAAGTATGATCTTATAGAACTGCTCTTTGTGCTTCACTTAAATATTTTGAGTATGGTTTTATAGAATGCTTCGTGTGCTTCACTTATATATTTTGATCTTGGATATTGGTTGTCTATATTAATTGTAGAATGCTCCATGAACTTCACTTATATCTTTTGGAGTATGAATAATACTATCATCTAAAGCGGGTTTGGAAGAGTGACAACTTTAGGAATTAGTCACCCCACTATTCCGAATGAGAAGAATTTTGCTTATGTGGAGAGTAGAAAATTCTCTATGCTTGTAGATCATGAAAAGAATGCTTTACGTGATGGTTATATTGATTAATTCATTCATGACTCTACTGAAAAATATTATGACGGAGGAATATATGCTTGTAGGAATTGCAATAATATCAAGTTTCCTCTCTATGTGCTTAAAGTTTTCAAGTTATACTTGTTTTGCCTTCCTATGCTAGTTGATTCTTGTTCCTATAAATTATGTGCTCACAAAATCCCTAGGCATAGGAAGTGGGTTAGATTTAAATGTGCTAGTCATATTCTTCATGATGCTCTCTTTATGTTTCAATTCTTTTCTTTTATGTGAGCATCATTGAAATCATCATGCCTAGCTAAAAGGCACTAAAGAAAAGCGCTTGTTGGGAGACAACCCAATATTTACCCTTACTGTTTTTGTGTGTTTACATGATTAAGATACTATAGTAATCATGTTTTATAGCTTTTGTTTCAATAAAGTGCCAAGTAAGACCTTTGGGAAGACTTGGGTGAAAGTTAATGTGATCTTGCTGTAAAAAACAGAAACTTTGCGCTCACGAGATTAGCTGCCATTTTTTTTACAAAAGAGTGCTTTTGAGTTGATTCTTTTTGCAGAATATTAATAGAAAAATTCCTCACGTCCACTAATTATTTCAGGAGTAGCAGAAGTATGGTTGTTGTTCAAATAATTACAAACTGTTCTTTTTCTGACAGATTCTGTTTTCATTGCATAGTTTGCTTGTTTTCTAGTTTCTATGGCTTATATTTCTCAATATAAATTGTAGAAATGGTATAGTACAGTAGGCATTGTGTGAGAACAATTATGAACCTTGTCTTTGACAGTACCAAAGTGAATAGTTTACTCTTTATCATACTAACATATCTCACGAAGTCCCGTTAAGTTTTGTGTGATTGAAGTTTTCAAGCTTTGAATGAGATATCGATATGAGGAGAATAAGGAGTGGAAAGACCCTAAGCTGTGGAGGCCCAAGGCACCCCAAGGTAATATTCAAAGAAGACTCAAGCGCCTAAGCTTGGGGATGCCCCGGAAGGCATCCCCTCTTTCGTCTTCAAAACTATCGGTATACCTTACTCGGAGCTATATTTGTATTCGTCACATGATATGTGTTTCGCTTGGAGCATATTTTCAATTTTACTTGCTGTTTGAATAAAATCATTGGATCTGAAATCTTGAATGAAAAAGAATCCTCCCATGGCTAGTTAATCATTTGACTACTCAGTGTTCTTCACATATATCTTTTGGAGTAGTTTGTCATTTACTCACATGCTTCACATATATTCTATGAGTAAACGGTTGAATGAATTGAATATCATAAATCTGAATTTATATATGTTTCATATGCTTATACCATGGGGAGTAATGACTTCACACAGAATAAGTATAGGTAGTAAACTTATTGAAAGTTAGCAAACGCAGAATTGGTCACTTGAACAATTCATGAAAGAATATTGAAGGAAGAGAGATTTCACATATAAATACACTATCTTGGACATCTTTTGTAATTGTGAGCACACGTTAAAATATGACATGCTAAAAGGTTGATGTTGGACAAGGAAGAGAACTTAATGGGTTATGTTTTCCTATATCCAAAACGTTATATTGTCTTGGATCATCCAACATGTTGAGCTTGCCTTTCCCTCTCATGCTAGCCAAATTCTTTGCACCAAGTAGAAATACTACTTGTGCTTCCAAACATCCCTTAAACCAGTTTTGCCATGAGAGTCCACCATACCTACCTAAGGATTGAGTAAGATCCTTCAAGTAAGTTGTCATCGGTGCATGCAATAAAAATTGCTCTCTAAATATGTATGATCTATTAGTGCGAAGAAAATAAGCTTTATACGAACTTGTGATAGGGAAGAAATAAAAGCGAGGACTGCATAATAAAGGTCTTTATCACAAGCGGCAATATAAAGTGACGTTCTTTTGCATTAAGATTCTGTGCATCCAACCATAAAAGCGCATGAAAACCTCTGCTTCCCTCTGCGAAGGGCCTATCTTTTAATTTTATCTTCTACCCTTATACAAGAGTCATGGTGATCATCACCTTTCCTTTTTACACTTTTTCCTTTGGCAAGCACTTTGTGTTGGAGCGATCCGGATATACATATCCCACTTGGATGTAGGTTTTCATAAAGTATTATTGTTGACATTACCCTTGAGGTAAAAGGTTGGGAGGCGAAACTATAAGCCCCTATCTTTCTCTGTGTCTGACTAAACTTTGAACCCATAAATATCACGTGAGTGTTAGCAATTGTGGAAGACTATATGATAGTTGAGTATGTGGGATTTGCTAAATCAAAGCTCTTACATAGACCCTTGCTGAAAATAAGATGAATTGCAATTGTTTGATGACTGAGAACATAGTTTGTTAGTTTTCAACAAAGTTTATGATCTATACTTTAACATGTGAATAGCTTGTTACTTGATCATGAGAAGTTTTATGAGTTGAGCTACTGTTATGATATATAATGATGCTATAAAAAGTGTTTGAAACTATCATTGATCAAACTTAAGAACTTGCTAGCATTCACACTTCATAAATTATTTCTTTTATCATTTACCTACTCGAGGACGAGCAGGAATTAAGCTTGGGGATGCTGATACAACTCCAACGTATCGATAATTTATGAAGTATTCATGCCATGTTTACTATTGTTTTATATGATTTTGGTATGATTTGATTAGAACTAACCCGGACTGACGCTATTTTCAGCAGAACTACTGTGGTGTTGTTTTTTGTGCAGAAATAAAAGTTCTCAGAATGCGCTGAAAATCAACTGAGAATTTTTCTGGAAAATATAAAAAAATACTGGAACAAACATCTACCGGAGGGGAGTCCCGTGGGCCCCACGAGGGTGGGGGCGCGCCCAGCCCCCTGGGCCCGCCCCTGTGCCTCGTGGACTACCCGTGGGGCCCCCTGACTTGTTCTCGACGCCAACCTCTCCTATAAATACCCAAACCTCCAGAAATTAACCTAGATCAGAAGTTCTGCCGCCGCAAGCCTCTGTAGCCATGAGAAATCAATCTAGGCCCTCTCTGGCACCCTGCCGGAGGGGGCCATCATCACCGAATGCCATGGAGGAGGATCCCAGAGGGGCCATCATCATCATGAAGGCCAAGGACCAGAGGGAGAACCTCTCCCCATCTAGGGAGGAGGCCATGAAGGAGGAAGCACAAGAGGAGAACCTCTCCTCCTCTCTCTCGGTGGCGCCGGAGTGCCATCGGGAGGGGAATCATCACCGTGGTGATCGTCTTCATCAACATCACCATCATCATCACCATCCTCATCTCTTTTACGCGGTCCACTCCCCCTCACCCCGCTGTAATCCCTACTTGAACATGGTGCTTTATGCCACATATTATGATCCAATGATGTGTTGCCATCCTATGATGTTTTGAGTAGATATCCTTTGTCTTTGGGTTGATTGATGATCTAGATTGGTACGAGTTGTATGTTTTGTTTTGGTGCTGTCCTATTGTGCCCTCCGTGTCGCGCAAGCGTGAGGGATTTCCGCTGTAGGGTGTTGCAATACGTTCATGATTCGCTTATAGTTGGTTCCTTGAGTGACAGAAGCATAAACCCGAGTAAGGGGGTTGTTGCGTATGGGATAAAGGGGACTTGATATGTTAATGCTATGGTGGGTTTTACCTTAATGATCTTTACTAGTTGCGGATGCTTGCTAGAGTTCCAATCATAAGTGCATACGATCCAAGAAGGGAAAGTATGTTAGCTTATGCCTCTCCCTCATATGAAATTGCAATGACGACTACCGATCTTGTAAACAATTGCCTAGGACAATTCTGCACACCGATCCATCATTATTCCACACTCGCTATTTATAATATTTAGTAATATATTCTAACTTTATGATAACAACACCTACTTTTATGTTTTAGCTCTCCAATATCATGCAAAGTTATCCTCTTCATACCCACATCGTAGTTTTATTTCTCGTTTCTAGTTGGAAGCAAACGTTCGGTGTACGTAGAGTCATATCAGTGGCAGATTGGACTTGAGAGAATATTGATCTTACCTTTAGCTCCTCGTGGGTTCGACACTCCATACTTATCACTTCCACCCTTGGGAATTGCTACGATGATTCCCTGCACTTGGGGATTATCATGCACCAGCATGACGTTCTTCACGTTCTGGAATGACTTCTTAAGCAGATTCTTGGGTAGGAATGACATCCTTAATAGCTTGAACTTGATGGATTCCTCAGGTGACATTTCATCTAGAAAAGGAGGTAGGTGCTCTCTTTGCGAGCCGTTAGTTTCATCGAACCGCACATCTACAGTTTCAACAACCTTGTGATGAACGGTGTTGAAGACTCTGTAGGTGTGCGAGTCCTTTCCGTAACCAGGCATAAAACCTTCATGTGCTTTCCGTGCAAATTTAGAGTTGTGATGAGGATCTCTAATCCAACATTTAGCACCGAAGACTTTGAAATAACTCACATTGGGTTTCTTGTCAGTGAGGAGTTCATGTGAGGTCTTTTTGAAGAATTTGTGAAGATATACCCTATTGATGATGTGGCATGCAGTATCAATTGCCTCAGGCCAGAAGCAAGGAGGCGTCTTGTATTCATCAAGCATAATGCGAGCCATCTCAACAAGAGTCCTGTTCTTGCGCTCCACGACGCCATTTTGCTGAGGAGTATAAGGAGCAGATAACTCGTGAGTAATACCAAGTTCATCAAGATAGTCATCAAGACCAGTATTCTTGAACTCGGTCCCATTCTCACTCCTAATGTGCTTGATCTTCACACCGAAGTTGATTGAAGCCCTTGAGGAAAATCGTTTGAAGACTTCCTACACTTCAGTTTTGTAAGTGATGATATGCACCCATGTGTAACGAGAATAGTCATCAATGATAACAAAGCCATATAAAGATGCAGCATTAGTGAAAATGGCGAGATCCATGTGAAGCAATTCAAATGGACGAGTGGTAGTCATGATAGTCTTTGAGGGATGCTTGGACTTGGTCATCTTTCCAGCTTCAAAAGCTCCACATAGATGGTCCTTGAGGAATTTGACACCCTCGATGCCAATGACGTGCTTCTTCCTCACGAGTGTGTGCAAGTTCCTCATGCCAGCATGACCTAGTCGACGATGCCATAACCAGCCTTCTGAAGCTATTGCAAGTAGACATGTGGCAGGTTGTGGTCCTGTAGAGAAATCAACAATATACAAGTCACCTCTCCTAAAGCCTTCGAAGACTTTGGAATGGTCAGCTTCCATGATCACAACACAACGATACTTGCCAAAGGCAACAACCATATCAAGATCACAAAGCATTGAGACGGACATGAGGTTCAATCCTAAGGACTCGACAAGCATGACTTTGTCCATGTGTCGATCCTTTGAGATCGCAGCCCTGCCTAGACCAAATACCTTGCTTTTGCCTTCGTCAGCGTAGGTGATATGCTTCAGATGTGATGGAGATAAAGCAGTGTCCATCAATAAGTTCCTGTCACCGGTCATGTGATTTGTACATCCACTGTCGAGGACCCACTCAGTAGCTTTGGGTTGATCATCCTGCAGATGAATTAGTGCAACTTATGAACTCATATACTTCATTAGTGAAGAATATGACATCAAATTCATCAGATTGAATTTCATCAATCAATACAACAGATATAGCAGTATGAGGGCATGAGAAATGAATATTCATTTCTTCATGATTAGCTTGCGTCCTTTCAAGCATATTCAGGTCTCCAGTAATTTCTTCAGACGTTTAAGTTCGTCTGGAGACCTGCCCCTGCATAAGAGATTAATTCTTTTTCTTCACCACCCACATGTAGAGGGCAGGGCCGGGCCGGTAAAATCTGGGGCCATGTGCGAAACTAAAAAATGGGGCCCTATCTTATGTAACAAAGTATGTTGTACTGAAACACAATATATAAATGATGAATAAAATAAAATTATAGTGATATGACAGCAGATATCAATTGGGGATTATGCATCAATGTTTGACAATTAAACGAACCGTCTAACTCACCTAGTCTTGTGTCCCGTCAATACTGCTATATTGTGATCTTTAATCGAGGAGCAATAATGCAAGAACATATCTTTCCATTGATCCATGCGAAAAGTTAATTAAGAAATAAGAATTAGGAGATAAGAATTTGGAAATAAGAATTAGGAGAATATGAATAGAATTAGGAGTAAGAAGCCAGCATCATTCCCATGTGCCTCAAGAATCCGAGATCACGAGAGGAATAATCAATGGATGAGAAGTTGCGAAGCGATGAGATATTGTATTTGCAATACCAAAACTAACGTACAACATAACCTCTTCCCGCAAAAAAACTAACGTACTCCCTTCGTCCCACAATATAAGATGGTTTTGCAAGCTAAAACAACTTGCAAAAACATCTTATATTATGGGACGGAGGGAGTACAACTTAACCTCATCCTGCCTCTGCCTATACCTGTCGCCGTGTCGTCCATCGCTGTGTCACCGGATCTAGATGTCTCGATGGCAGGAGGCATGAGGATGCGCATGCGCCGTGTCCATGGATTCTCGATGCGATCGATGGAGCAGAACTGAACCGCCCTTTGGTTACAAAAATCGAGCAGATCAACTTTTTTAGGGGAGATCGAGGCATCGAGCAGATCAGCATGCCCTAGCACCCTGGCGGCTGGGATCGCAACCGAGGCATCGAGCAGTGGCATGGGATGCTCGAGCAGCGGCCCGATGGACTCACACGCGGTGGGAGTCACACGCCAGCAGGCAGAGCCCCAGCTCTATGCGCGGCCCAACGCCTACCCTGGAAATATATGTACAAATGCATATTAAAAGTTTGGGGCCCCCTAAATTGATGGGCCCTATGCGGGCCGCACAGTACGCACAACTGTGGGCCCGGCCCTGCTAGATGGGTGGAAAAGAGTTCATTATTCCGTGAGCTCCATAAGAGGGGTAGCATAGAGGCCAGTCCACTTCGTTTCACAGAAGAGGGGTTAGAGTAAGCATATGAATAAGGAGAGAAAGTCTTCGAGGACTTATGAACATAATGATTTGAAGAATAATGCACATATTCATAGCCCTTATGCTTTCCCTACGAAAAAGAAGTGTTGGCATGATGATGTTCATATGAGGATTTGGATCCATATGAGGAATTTGATCCACGTGAGGAATTTGGTCCATATGAGGACTTGGATTCATATGAAGACTTTGGTCCATATGAAGAGTTTGATCTGGGGTTCCTATTCTTCACAGGTGGTGTCATGATGACATTCACCTGAAGACTTTCAAGGGAACCCAGATTTTCTTCATAGGGGGACCATTCCTGCAGTTAGTTCCAACATATCTAGCAAATACTTCACCATTCTGATTTTTGAATAGTTTATAGTTGGAGTCAAATGACTCATCAGAAGAATATGAAGATTAACATGTAAAGCCAGATAAAGTAGATGGATCTACGGGAAGTCCCTTTCCAGCAACCCATGAGGTTTTGGGATACTGCTCAGGTTTCTAGTAGGTCCCATCAGCATTGAGTTTCCTCTCAAAGGCAATACCCTCTTTCCTAGGGTTCCTGTTGAGGATCTGCTTTTTAAGCACATCACAAAGAGCCTGGTGCCCTTTGAGGCTTTTGTACATGCCTGTCACATAGAATTCCTTCAACCCTGCATTGTCACTGATACTTGTGGTATCCTGAGATGAGGAATTTATGACCACAGAGACAGTTGAAGAATTTGCAGCAATAGAAGCATTTGAACTTTCAGCTGAAGAATTAGCAGATTCACGTTCAATGCATTTCATAATTGGTGGAATGAATTCATCATGAGCGAAACTGATCTGTTGAGCAAGTAATGAATCATGTTCCTTCTGAAGATCTTCATAACTCATCCTTAGCTTCTCAAGATCTTGCTTTCTTTGAAGAAATTCATAAGAAAGCTTCTCATGATCAGCCAAGAGAGTGTTATGATGACTTTGAAGGTTGTCAAACTTAGACAAATGTCTCTGAAGATTATTAGTCAAACTTTGAGTTCAATCCATTTCTTCACCCAACAGGTCATCGCTTTTGTCTAGCATATTTTGAACCTTTTCAAAAGCCTTTTGTTGTATCACAACAATCTTAGCAAGTTTAGAATAACTAGGCTTGAGATTTTCATCAGATTCATCCTCACTTGATTCAGAGGAGGGATATTTGAGTACCTTGGCACCTTTTGCCATGAAGCAATAAGTGAGAGCGTAGTCATCATCGCAGTCATCATCAGTGTTGGGGAAGTCATTTTCCTCAGAGTTGAAGATGGACTTGCTGATGAAAGTAGTAGCGAGAGCTAGGCTCGCCACACCTGAGTCTGACTCCTCAGATGCCTCCTCTTCCTCATTTTCCTCAGATTCAGCTTCAGAGTCCATTTCCTTGCCAATGAATGCCCGAGCCTTTTTGGAGCTGCTCTTCTTGTGAGATGAAGACTTTGAAGATTTTGACGATGAGGACTTTGAAGATTTCATCTTATTCTTTGAGTCATCAGAACTGTCATCCTTATATTTCTTCTTCTTTGATTCCTTCTCCCACTGAGGACAATTAGTAATGTAGTGACCAGGTTTCTTGCATTTGTGGCAAGTTCTCTTCTTGTAGTCACGGGATGAGGAATCTGATCTCAAGTCATCACCTCTTGAGGATTTACCAAAGCGACCACGCCTTGAGAATTTCTGAAATTTCCCCACGGGCATTGCTAGCTCCTGACTCAGTTCTTCAGGATCACCAAGGCTGCTACCAGAATCCTCTCGTTCAGTTTCAGAGACGGCCTTGGCCTTCAGTGCGCGTGATCTGCCATAGCTCGGTCCATAGAGACCTCTCTTCTCAGCAAGTTGAAACTCATGAGTATTTAGCCTCTCGAGGATATCAGCAGGACCGAGTGACTTGTAGTCTCCACATTCTTGATTCATCAGTGCAAGAGTGTCAAATGAGGAATCAAGCGATCTCACCAATTTCTTCACCACCTCATGGTCGGTGATGTCAGCGGCACCAAGTGCTTGAAGCTCATTTGAGATGTCAGTGAGGCGATTGAAGGTTTGCTGAAAATTTTCATTGTCAAGTCTTCTGAAGTGGTTGAAGAGATTGCGAAGAACGTCAACTCGAGAGTCCCGTTGTATTGAGACTCCTTCATTGACCTTTGACAGCCTATCCCAGATAAGCTTAGCTGTCTCCAAAGCACTCACTCTGCCATACTGCCCTTTGCTCAGATGGCCACATATGATATTCTTTGCTTGAGAGAAGAGTTGCTTGAATCTCTTCACATCAGCAACATTCACGGAAGGAGTGATGGAGGGAACGCCATCTTCCACAATGTACCAGAGATCGTTGTCAATTGCCTCAAGATGCATGCACATCTTAATCTTCCAGTAGGGGTAGTCCGTCCCATCGAAGGTAGGACACCCAGCCGAGACCTTGATCATGCCTGCAGTCGACATAACTAAAACTCTAGGTGGTTAAACAAAAATCTGTTGGGAAACGTAGTAATTTCAAAAAAAATCCTACGCACACGCAAGATCATGGTGATGCATAGCAACGAGAGGGGAGAGTGTTGTCCACGTACCCTCGTAGACCGACAGCGGAAGCGTTATCACAACGCGGTTGATGTAGTCGTACGTCTTCACGATCCGACCGATCAAGTACCGAACGCACGGCACCTCCGAGTTCTACACACGTTCAGCTTGATGACGTCCCTCGAACTCCGATCCAGCCGAGTGTTGAGGGAGAGTTTCGTCAGCACGACGGCGTGGTGACGATGATGATGTTCCACCGACGCAGGGCTTCGCCTAAGCTCCGCAACGGTATTATCGAGGTGTAATATGGTGGAGGGGGGCACCGCACACGGCTAAAATATCGTATATCAAGTGTGTCTATGGGGTGCCCCCTGCCCCCGTATATAAAGGAGCAAGGGGGAGAGGGCCGGCAAAGGGGAGGTGGCGCGCCCAAGGGGGGAGTCCTACTCGCACCGGGAGTAGGACTCCTCCTTTCCTTGTGGGAGTAGGAGAAGGGAAGGGGAAAGGAGAAAGAAGGAATGGGGCGCCCCGCCCTCCCTAGTCCAATTCGGACTAGCCCATGGGGAGGGGTGCGGCCACCCTTTGAGGTCTTTCCCTCCTTTCCCGTATGGCCCATTAAGGCCCAATACGAATTCCCGTAACTCTCCGGTACTCCGAAAAATAACCGAATCACTCGGAACCTTTCCGAAGTCCGAATATAGTCGTCCAATATATCGATCTTTACTTCTCGGCCATTTCGAGACTCCTCGTCATGTCCCCGATCTCATCCGGGACTCCGAACTCCTTCGGTACATCAAAACTCAATAAAACTGTCATCGTAACGTTAAGCGTGTGGACCCTTCGGGTTCGAGAACTATGTAGACATGATCGAGACACCTCTCTGGTCAATAACCAATAGAGGGACCTGGATGCCCATATTGGCTCCCACATATTCTACGAAGATCTTTATCGGTCAGACCGCATAACAACATACGTTGTTCCCTTTGTCATCGGTATGTTACTTGCCCGAGATTCGATCGTCGGTATCTCGATACCTAGTTCAATCTCGTTACTGGCAAGTCTCTTTACTCGTTCCGTAATACATCATCCCGCAACTAACTCATTAGTCACAATGCTTGCAAGGCTTATAGTGATGTGCATTACCGAGTGGGCCCAGAGATACCTCTCCGACAATCGGAGTGATAAATCCTAATATCGAAATACGCCAACCCAAAAAGTACCTTTGGAGACACCTGTAGAGCACCTTTATAATCACCCATTTATGTTGTGACGTTTGGTAGCACACAAAGTGTTCCTCCGGTAAACGGGAGTTGCATAATCTCATAGTCATAGGAACATGTATAAGTCATGAAGAAAGCAATAGCAACATACTAAACGATCGGGTGCTAAGCTAACGGAATGGGTCGAGTCAATCACGTCATTCTCCTAATGAGGTGATCCCGTTAATCAAATGACAACTCATGTCTATTGCTAGGAAACATAACCATCTTTGATTAACGAGCTAGTCAAGTAGAGGCATACTAGTGACACTCTGTTTGTCTATGTATTCACACATGTATTATGTTTCCGGTTAATACAATTCTAGCATGAATAATAAACATTTATCATGATATAAGGAAATATATAATACTTTATTATTGCCTCTAGGGCATATTTCCTTCAGTCTCCCACTTGCACTAGAGTCAATAATCTAGTTCACATCGCCATGTGATTTAACATCAATAATTCACATCACCATGTGATTAACACCCATAGTTCACATCTCTATGTGACCAACACTCAAAGGGTTTACTAGAGTCAATAATCTAGTTCACATCGCTATGTGATTAACACCCAAAGAGTACTAAGGTGTGATCATGTTTTGATTGTGAGATAATTTTAGTCAACGGGTCTGTCACATTCAGATCCGTAAGTATTTTGCAAATTTCTATGTCTACAATGCTCTGCACGGAGCTACTCTAGCTAATTGCTCCCAGTTTCAATATGTATCTAGACCGAGACTTAGAGTCATCTAGATTTAGTGTCAAAACTTGCATCGACGTAACCCTTTACGACGAACCTTTTGTCACTTCCATAATCGAGAAACATATCCTTATTCCACTAAGGATAATTTTGACCGCTGTCCAGTGATCTACTCCTAGATCACTATTGCACTCCCTTGCCAAAATCAGTGTAGGGTATACAATAGATCTGGTACACATCATGGCATACTTTATAGAACCTATGGCCAAGGCATAGGGAATGACTTTCATTCTCTTTCTATCTTTTGCCGTGGTCGGGCTTTGAGTCTTTACTCAATTTCACACCTTGTAACACAGGCAAGAACTCTTTCTTTGACTGTTCTATTTTGAACTACTTCAAAATCTTGTTAAGGTATGTACTCATTGAAAAACTTATCAAGCGTCTTCATCTATCTCTATAGATCTTGATGCTCAATATGTAAGCAGCTTCACCGAGGTCTATCTTTGAAAAACTCCTTTCAAACACTCCTTTATGCTTTGCAGAATAATTCTACATTAATTCTGATTAACAATATGTCATTCACATATACTTATCAGAAATGCTGTAGTGCTCCCACTCACTTTCTTGTAAATACAGGCTTCACCGCAAGTCTGTATAACACTATATCCTTTGATCAACTTATCAAAGTGTATATTCCAACTCCGAGATGCTTGCACCAGTCCATAGATGGATCGCTGGAGCTTGCATATTTTGTTAGCACCTTTAGGATTGGCAAAACCTTCTGGTTGCATCATATACAACTCTTCTTTAATAAATCCATTAAGGAATGCAGTTTTGTTTATCCATTTGCCAGATTTCATAAAATGCGGCAATTGCTAACAAGATTCGGAATTAATGTAGTCAACATCTTGACCTTGTCGAAAACCTTTTTGCGACAATTCTAGCTTTGTAGACAGTAACACTACTATCACTGTCTGTCTTCCTCTTGAAGATCCATTTAATCTCAATGGATCGCCGATCATTGGGCAAGTCAATCAAAGTCCATACTTTGTTCTCATACATGGATCTCATCTCAGATTTCATGGCCTCTAGCCATTTTGCGGAATCTAGGCTCACCATCGCTTCTTCATAGTTCGTAGGTTCGTCATAGTCTAGCAACATAACCTCCAGAACAGGATAACCGTACCACTCTGGTGCGGATGTTGATCTGGTTGACCTACGAGGTTCAGTAATAACTTGATCTGAAGTTTCATGATCATTATCATTAACTCCCTCACTAATTGGTGTAGGTGTCGCAGAAACTGTTTTCTGTGATGATCTACTTTCCAATAAGGGAGCAGGTACAGTTACCTCATCAAGTTATACTTTCCTCCCACTCACTTCTTTCGAGAGAAACTCCTTCTCTAGAAAGGATCCATACTAAGCAACGAATGTCTTGCCTTCGGATCTGTGATAGAAGGTGTACCCAACTGTCTCCTTTGGGTATCCTATGAAGACACATTTCTCCGATTTGGGTTTGAGCTTATCAGGATGAAACTTTTTCACATAAGCATCGCAACCCCAAACTTTAAGAAACGACAACTTTGGTTTCTTGCCAAACCACAGTTCATAAGGCGTCGTCTCAACGGATTTTGATGGTGCCCTATTTAACGTGAATGTAGCTGTCTCTAATGTATAACCCCAAAACGATAGTGGTAAATTGGTAAGAGACATCATAGATTGCACTATATCCAATAAAGTACGGTTATGACGTTCGGACACACCATTATGCTGTGGTGTTCCAGGTGGCACGAATTTGTGAAACTATTCCACATTGTTTTAATTGAAGACCAAACTCGTAACTCAAATATTTGTCTCCGCGATCAGATCGTAGAAACTTTATTTTCTTGTTACGATGATTTTCTACTTCACTCTGAAATTAGATGAACTTTTCAAATGTTTCAGACTTCTGTTTCATTAAGTAGATATACTCATATCTGCTCAAATCATCTGCGAAGGTCAGAAAATAATGATACCTGCTACGAGCCTCAATATTCATCAGGCCACATACATCTGTATGTATGATTTCCAACAAATCTGTTGCTCTTTCCATAGTTCCGGAGAACGGCGTTTTAGTCATCTTACCCATGAGGCACGGATCGCAAGCATCAAGTGATTCATAATCAAGTGATTCCAAAATCCCATCAGTATGGAGTTTCTTCATGCGCTTTACACCAATATGACCTAAACGGAAGTGCCACAAATAAGTTGCACTATCATTATTAACTTTGCATCTTTTGGCTTCAATATTATCATTATGTGTATCACTACGATCGAGATCCAACAAACCATTTTCGTTGGTGTGTATGACCATAGAAGGTTTTTATTCATGTAAACAGAACAACAATTGTTCTCTAACTTAAATGAATAACCGTCTTGCAAAAAACATGATCAAATCATATTCATGCTCAACGCAAAGACCAAATAACACTTATTTAGTTTCAACACTAATCCCGAAAGTAAGGGAGTGTGCGATGATGATCATATCAATCTTGGAACTACTTCCAACACACATCGTCACCTCGCCTTTTACTAGTCTATGTTTATTCTGCAACTCCCGTTTCGAGTTACTACTCTTAGCAACTGAACCAGTATCAAATACCGAGGGGTTGCTATAAACACTAGTAAAGTACACATCAATAACATGTATATCCAATATACCTTTGTTCACTTTGCCATCCTTCTTATCCACCAAATAGTTGGGGTAGTTCCGCTTCCAGTGACCAGTCCCTTTATAGTAGAAGCACTTAGTCTCAGGCTTAGGACCAGACTTAGGCTTCTTCACTTGAGCAGCAACTTGCTTGCCGTTCTTCTTGAAGTTCCCCTTCTTCCCTTTGCCCTTTTCTTGAAACTAGTGGTCTCGTCAACCATCAACACTTGATGTTTTTCTTGATTTCTACCTTCGTCGATTTCAGCATCACGAAGAGCTCGGGAATTACTTTCGTCATCCCTTGCATACTATAGTTCATCACGAAGTTCTACTAACTTGGTGATGGTGACTAGAGAATTCTGTCAATCACTATTTTATCTGGAAGATTAACTCCCACTTGATTCAAGCGATTGTAGTACCCAAACAATCTGAGCACATGCTCACTAGTTGAGCGATTATCCTCCATCTTTTAGCTATAGAACTTGTTGGAGATTTCATATCTCTCAACTCGGGTATTTGCTTGAAATATTAACTTCAACTCCTGGAACATCCCATATGGTCCATGACGTTCAAAACGTCTTTGAAGTCCCGATTCTAAGCCGTTAAGCATGGTGCACTAAACTATCAAGTAGTCATCATATTGAGCTAGCCAAACGTTCATAACGTCTGCATCTGCTCTTGCAATAGGTCTGTCACCTAGCGGTGCATCAAGGACATAATTTTTCTGTGCAGCAATGAGAATAATCCTCAGATCACGGATCCAATCCGCATCTTTGCTACTAACATCTTTCAACATAATTTTCTCTAGGAACATATCAAAAATAAACAGGGAAGCAACAACGCGAGCTATTGATCTACAACATAATTTGCAAAAATACTATCAGGACTAAGTTCATGATAAATTTAAGTTCAATTAATCATATTACTTAAGAACTCCCACTTAGATAGATATCCCTCTAATCATCTAAGTGATTACGTGATCCAAATCAACTAAACCATGTCCGATCATCACGTGAGATGGAGTAGTTTCAATGGTGAACATCACTATGTTGGTCATATCTACTATATGATTCACGCTTGACCTTTCGGTCTCTGTGTTCCGAGGCCATATCTGCATATGCTAGGCTCGTCAAGTTTAACCTGAGTATTCCGCGTGTGCAACTGTTTTGTACCCGTTGTATTTGAACATAGAGCCTATCACACCCGATCATCACGTGGTGTCTCAGCACGAAGAACTTTCGCAACGGTGCATACTCAGGGAGAACACTTTTATCTTGAAATTTTAGTGAGAGATCATCTTATAATGCTACCGTCAATCAAAGAAAGATAAGATGCATAAAGGATTAACATCACATGCAATCAATATAAGTGATATGATATGGCCATCATCATCTTGTGCTTGTGATCTCCATCTCCGAAGCACCGTCATGATCACCATTGTCACTGGCGCAACACCTTGATCTCCATCGTAGTATCGTTGTCGTCTCGCCAACTAATTGCTTTTACGACTATCGCTACCGCTTAGTGATAAAGTAAAACTATTACATGGCGATTGCATTTCATACAATAAAGCGACAACCATATGGCTCCTGCCAGTTGCCGATAACTCGGTTACAAAACATGATCATCTCATACAACAAATTATATCACATCATGTCTTGACCATATCACATCACAACATGCCCTGCAAAAACAAGTTAGACGTCCTCTACTTTGTTGTTGCATGTTTTACGTGGCTGCTACGGGCTTAGCAAGAACCGTTCTTACCTACGCATCAAAACCACAACGATAGTTTGTTAAGTTGGTGCTGTTTTATCCTTCGCAAGGACCGGGTGTAGCCACAGTCGGTTCAACTAATGTGAGAGAGACAGACACCCTCCAGTCACCTTTAAGCAACGAGTGCTCCGAACGGTGAAACCAGTCTCGCGTAAGCGTACGCGTAATGTCGGTCCGGGCCGCTTCATCTCACAATATCGCTGAACCAAAGTATGACATGCTGGTAAGCAGTATGACTTATATCGCCCACAACTCACTTGTGTTCTACTCGTGCATAGCATCAACGCATAAAACCTGGCTCGGATGCCACTGTTGGGAAACGTAGTAATTTCAAAAAAATTCCTACGCACACGCAAGATCATGGTGATGCATAGCAACGAGAGGGGAGAGTGTTGTCCACGTACCCTCGTAGACCGACAGCGGAAGCGTTATCACAACGCGGTTGATGTAGTCGTACGTCTTCACGATCCGACCGGTCAAGTACCGAACGCACGGCACCTCCGAGTTCTACACACGTTCAGCTCGATGACGTCCCTCGAACTCCGATCCAGCCGAGTGTTGAGGGAGAGTTTCGTCAGCACGACGGCGTGGTGACGATGATGATGTTCCACCGACGCAGGGCTTCGCCTAAGCTCCGCAACGGTATTATCGAGGTGTAATATGGTGGAGGGGGCCACCGCACACGGCTAAAATATCGTATATCAAGTGTATCTATGGGGTGCCCCCTGCCCTCGTATATAAAGGAGCAAGGGGGAGAGGGCCGGCCAAGGGGAGGTGGCGTGCCCAAGGGGGGAGTCCTACTCGCACCGGGAGTAGGACTCCTCCTTTCCTTGTGGGAGTAGGAGAAGGGAAGGGGAAAGGAGAAAGAAGGAAGGGGGCGCCCCGCCCTCCCTAGTCCAATTCGGACTAGCCCATGGGGAGGGGTGCGGCCACCCTTTGAGGTCTTTCCCTCCTTTCCCGTATGGCCCATTAAGGCCCAATACGAATTCCCGTAACTCTCCGGTACTCCGAAAAATACCCGAATCACTCGGAACCTTTCCGAAGTCCGAATATAGTCGTCCAATATATCGATCTTTACATCTCAGCCATTTCGAGACTCCTCGTCATGTCCCCGATCTCATCCGGGACTCCGAACTCCTTCGGTACATCAAAACTCAATAAAACTGTCATCGTAACGTTAAGCGTGTGGACCCTTCGGGTTCGAGAACTATGTAGACATGACCGAGACACCTCTCCGGTCAATAACCAATAGCGGGACCTGGATGCCCATATTGGCTCCCACATATTCTACGAAGATCTTTATCGGTCAGACCGCATAACAACATACGTTGTTCCCTTTGTCATCGGTATGTTACTTGCCCGAGATTCGATCGTCGGTATCTCGATACCTAGTTCAATCTCGTTACTGGCAAGTCTCTTTACTCGTTCCGTAATACATCATCCCGCAACTAACTCATTAGTCACAATGCTTGCAAGGCTTATAGTGATGTGCATTACCGAATGGGCCCAGAGATACCTCTCCGACAATCGGAGTGATAAATCCTAATCTCGAAATACGCCAACCCAAAAAGTACCTTGGAGACACATGTAGAGCACCTTTATAATCACCCATTTACGTTGTGACGTTTGGTAGCACACAAAGTGTTCCTCCGGTAAACGGGAGTTGCATAATCTCATAGTCATAGGAACATGTATAAGTCATGAAGAAAGCAATAGCAACATACTAAACGATCGGGTGCTAAGCTAACGGAATGGGTCGAGTCAATCACGTCATTCTCCTAATGAGGTGATCCCGTTAATCAAATGACAACTCATGTCTATGGCTAGGAAACATAACCATCTTTGATTAACGAGCTAGTCAAGTAGAGGCATACTAGTGACACTCTGTTTGTCTATGTATTCACACATGTATTATGTTTCCGGTTAATACAATTCTAGCATGAATAATAAACATTTATCATGATATAAGGAAATATATAATACGTTATTATTGCCTCTAGGGCATATTTCCTTCAAAATCACACAGAACAAGGGAGTACCTCGCTCTGATACCAATTAAAAGTGCGTTATATCGACTAGAGGGGGGTGAATAAGCGATTTTTACAAATTCGTCACTGAGCAATTCAAGGTGAGGAATTTCCTAAGTCACGAACAATGGGCAGCGGAATAAGTACTCAGGTGGGTAGATATTTTGGGACAGCTGGCACATAGCACAGTGATAACCCGCAAGTATAGGGGATCGCAACAGTTTTCGAGGGTAGAGTATTCAACCCAAATTTATAGATTCGACACAAGGGGAGCCCAAGAATATTTGAAGGTATTAGCAGTTGAGTTGTCAATTCAACCACACCTGGAGATTAATTATCTGCAGCAACATGATCAGTAGCAAAGTAATATGATAGTTTTGATAGTAGTGACAGCAGCAACAGTAACAGTAACAGTGATAGCAGTATTTTTGTAGCAAGTGTAACAGTGATGATAACAATAATAACTTAGTAAGAACAATATAAGATAAATTTGTAGGCATTGGATCGGTGACTTGTTGGATGATATTCATCATGAGACAGTTATAACCTAGGGCGATACGGCACTAGCTCCAGTTTGTCAAAATAATGTAGGCATGTATTCCGTAAGTAGTCATACGTGCTTATGGTAAGAACTTGCATGACATCTTTTGTCCTACCCTCCCGTGGCAGCAGGGTCCCTATTGGAAACTAAGGGATATTAAGGCCTCCTTTTAATAGAGAACCGGAACAAAGCATTAACACATAGTGAATACTTGAACTCCTCAAACTACGGTTATCACCGGGAGTGGTCCCGACTGTTGTCACTCCGGGGTTGCCAGATCATAACATGTAGTAGGTGACTAGAACTTGCAAGATCGGGTCTAGAACATGGATATAATTATGATAACATAAACGGTTCAGATCTGAGTTCATGGCACCCGGGCCCAAAGTGACAAGCATTAAGCATGGCAAAGTCATAGCAACATCAATCTTAGAACATAGTGGATACTAGGGATCAATCCCTAACAAAACTAACTCGATTACATGATGAATCTCGTCCAACTCCTCACCGACCAGTGAGCCTACGAAGAAATTACTCACTCCCGGTGGGGAGCATCATGGAATTGGCGATGGAGAAGGGTTGGTGATGATGAAGAACGAAGATCCCCCTCTCCGGAACCCCAAACGGACTCTAGATCTGGCCTCCTGATGAAGACCAGGAGGTGACGGCGGCTTCGTCTCGTGGAACGCGATAATTCTTTCTCCCTGATTTTTTTCTGGAAAAATAGGATTTTATAGCGTCGGTTTCAGGGTCTGCGGGGCCACCACGTTGGGACAACCCACCTGGGTGCGCCAGGAGGGGGGCGCGCCCTGGTGGGTTGTCCCCACCCAGGTGCCCCCCTCTGGTGGGTCTTGGCTCCAGAAATTCTTGTTTATTGTATAAAAATTCCTCGCAAAGTTCCGTTCCATTCGGAGAACTTCTATTTCTGCACAAAAACAACACCATGGTAGTTCTGCTGAAAACAATGTCAGTCCGGGGTTAGTTTCATTCAAATCATGCAAATTAGAGTCCAAAACAAGAGGAAAAGTGTTAGGAAAAGTAGATACGTTGGAGACGTATCACACAGCAATGGTCGGAAATTGGAGTATCAAATTCCTCAGGGCTGTCATGTTCCTCACTTGCAGGCAATCTGCACTGGCGAATTCCTAACTCCTCGGTCAGAACAAATTCCTCAGAGACCAGAAGAACTTCATCTCTGTCACTGAAGAAATTGACTGAACTATATGAGATTTCCAAAGGCTTCACTCGAAAGGATTGGGTAAGTGTAGGATTTTGAGATGAGGATCACTTGGAAACTTTTCCTTAGTTTTACCTCGACCCCCTTTAACAGTACGGTGTTTCCTATGACTCAAGAAGGAGAAAATGAAACTACGAAGAGAAAGGTCTTCGCGCTTCATAATCCTCACATGAATATCGAAGTCTTCAAGATCACACCAATTTGTTCACTTTCAAAGTCTTCAAGAAAACCAAAGTCTTCAACTGAAGACATTCATTTTTAAGGGTCGACTTTCATCGTAAATATCAAACTCCTCATAGACTTATAGATCTGTGTACACTCACAAACTCATTAGTCCCTTAACCTATAAGTCTTCAATACACCAAAATCACTAAGGGGCACTAGATGCGCTTACAGCTGCCAGTGCTGGACATGCATGACGGTGCTAGGTATTTGACGGATTGGGAAAATGGGAGCGTCGGGGAGTGAAGCAGAGTGAGTTAGGGTTTCTTCCGGACGGGGGATTTTATGACGTCAGGGTGGGCCACGACGGGCTGAGATGACGTGGCTAGCGCACCGAAGCGTTCCTGGGCCGCCTCATATCCACCCTACATTTTGGACGGATATGAAGGGTGTCGGTCAGTCCCGACGTTTGAGGCCCGTTTAAAAGCTCTGATTGAGTTGGGTTTTTTGTGACCGGACGGGGAGCCCCTGTTTGACGCCAGCCCATCAAAAGATACCGCAGGATGAAAAAAAGATAGCAAAAAGCAAGGATGCGAGGAATCAAACAAGAGACCGGCCGCTTGTGATTGCGAGCTCACAGCCACTCCATCCCAAAAGCTTCTGTGGTTCATACCGCAACGCGCAACCTAATGAACTAGTGCTAGCGTAGACCAGGCTGCTCTACTGTACGAATTTGAATCAGTTAATGCAGCGAACAAGAATAAGCTACTGTAATGTAGTTTTCAATTATAAAAAAGTGTATTTCTTATAAAGTGTATATTTTGAAAATGTGCAAATAGTTTATGAATTTCTGAACAATTTCGGCAAAATGAACATTTTTCTGAATATTTGTACAAATTATGAAATTCTGAATAAATTTTGAAACCACGATTTTTTTAATTCTTGAACAAATATTTGAAAAAAGGAACATTTCATGAAATTCCGAAAAAAATTATAACTACGAATTTTTTTAGAATTTATGAGCAAGGATTGAAACATGGAACTTTTCATCAAATTCCGAACAAAAAATTGGAACCACAAACATTTCTAAATTTTGTGACCAAATTTTGAATTCTAAACAAATTGTAAAATAACCTGGACTTCTTTTGAATTTTTGAATTTTTTTTGAAAAATAGGAGCATTTTTTAAACTCCTGCATATTTTTAAAATTTGTGAAAAAAGTTTTAAAAACACGAACAATTGTTTGAAATTTTGCACATTTTTTGAAACATGAACATTTTTTGAATGTCTGAACAAATTTTGATAAGAGTAACATTTTTTTAAAATCTGAACAAAATTTGAAATTTTTGAACAAAATAAAGAATAAAAGCAAATTTGAAAAAGGCAAAACGGAAAAGGAAATGAAAAAGAATCAGGAAAAGAGAAAAGAGAAAAGAAACAGATGAACGTTAAAAACAGAAAAAGAAAACAAAAAATCAAAAAGAAAAAGAAAAGGAAAATGAAAAACCAAAAAACGGTCTAGGAACCTTCTAGAAGGTTCCCAAAATCAGTCCCGAACCTGCGAGAAGTTTCACAAAACCGATGCTCTCGAACGCACAGATGGGCCGGCCCATGTGCTGTACGTCGACAATCTGCCGCAGAATGCGGCAGATAGGATTTTCCTACCGAGCGGCCTGCCCGGCCGTTTGAGACGCACCGACGCAACGGACCGGCTCTTCAAGGTCGTCACGTCCTTATCCACCAAGCGGCTCACCATCTATATATTTTTCAAGTCATCACTCGAAGCTAGAAAGAAATTGTTGCAACATACACACATCAACAAGTGATACAAAATGTGTGGCGGTGCGATCCTCGCAGAGCTCATGGCGGCGCTGGCGAGGCGTGTCACGGCGGGCCGCCAGAGGGTCGACGACTTCGAGGCCGCCTTTGAGCGCTTCGACGACGACTTTGACCAGGACGAGGTGGTGCTCTGGCGCGCAGCATTCGAGTTTGGCGTCAAGTAGGGGCAGCGCTAGGGGTATTCTTGGGTCCTCATGTGAATACCCATGATTTTTACAAAACAGTGTTGACTTTGAGAAAACAGTGACAATTTCCGCAGAACACCAATGATTTTGGCACAATGAATACACATGAATACCCGGTTGCAAATTCCTATAGCCGCAACGAGGCGCTGGGGCAGTAGGCCGGCACAGTAAAGGGTGTCCGGCTGTTCTGCGGCAGATGGGTGGCAGAGATCCGCCAACCCGTCAATAGATTCTGGATCTGGCTCGGCACCTTCCCCTCCACCGAGGCAGCCGCCCATGCCTACGACGACGCCGCCCGCATCCTTCGTGGCGTCGGCGCCAACGCCTGGCTCAACTTCCTGTCAGGTATGCATCTTCAGTTAGCAAGTGTTTCCCTCTTTCAGTTAACGACTGGTCAAGATCTTCCACCGAACCGACGATCGAACGGCTCACAAGGCTCGCCGTCCCATTGTACCGTTTCGCCATTCCTGTAGCGTTTCATTTCCGGCATTGTTTGCCGTCACCGTGTGCCAGGTGAGCTATAAAGCTAGCACCCTCCGTCTTGTAATGTATTGCTTATTCTGAGAACCATTTCATTACTCAACATACATCTTATATCAATACAAAACCCTAGTTTGGCTCCTGCTTTCCCCTTTCCTTCTCACGAGATCTGAGTTTTTCCTGTTCGAATCCGCCCTGATCCCTTCTGGGGCGTGACAATTGGTATCATGAGCGTAGGTTTTCCTTGGCGGCGTGATAGATCGGAGCTGTGACAGTGATTTCCCTCCCTATTTTCGTCGGCGGCGACGGTGTGCTAGAGGTTTTGGGGGCAGAGTTGGGCGGCGCTGGCGGCGGTAGACAAATTCGTCGGCAACTCACTGGGCGCGACTGGTTGACCGAGCATCTTGCTCTGTCAGTAAAATCCCAGGTCGAGCGGTGGGTGGTGCTATTCCAGTGGCGTATGCGGTGGCGGCGGCAGAGCTAGGTGTTCAGATCTGGTTCCCAGCAAGTGCTGGAGGTAAAATTCCCCTCTAAAACACTTAGCTACGATGGGGCGTTCGAAGGCCAGTTTGGATGATACTGAAGTGGCAGAACTCCTCGCCATGAAAGGCGAATTCTTACAACACCAAGAAGAAACAACAGAATTGAGGGGTAAAGTGGATGATCTCCGTAAAGATGTGCATGGCATCAACACCAAACAGGATACCATGGTTTCAGTGCTGAGCGGTGTTCAGAAAGCAGTTTCTTCCCTAAATTCCCAGTTAGCTGCAATGGCGGATGTATTAAAATCCCTCAGCACTACCGATGCTTCAACCTCTGCACCACAAGGCCAACCTTCATCCGAGCAAGCACCAGTCCCACCACCTGTGAGCAGAGACCCAGTAGTTGAAGGGGGTAGGCATCTGACGGAGGAACTAAGGAAACGACTAGCCTTGGAACAAGAGAAGACTCGACAGGTAGCATCCCAAATCCCTCCCCATTTGGCACCCATCCAGACACTCGGCTCCTCCAGGATATGGAACCAATCTAGTCCTGGAGATTCACTCGGGCAACGGAACTCCAATAGCAGCATATAAAACTGCCCGTACACCTGGATTTCATGGTTTCTAGCCACCTGGTGTTCGTCAGAGTTGGGACAATTTTCAGAAGCAGTATGAGCAAGAGATGCGTACCCAGTTCCTCAAAAGCATCACAAAAGGACCGCGCAAGACAACCCAGCAGGATGGATACGCCAGTGTGAGAAATATTTCCAAATGGCCGGTGCCCCTGCTGAATACAAAGTCAACTTGGCACAACTATATGTTGTGGGTAAAGCTAATGTGTGGCTGCGTCGTTCGGGTATCCTCAAAAAGCAGCTAACATGGGCACAGTTCACTGAAGAAATCATGCGCCGTTTCTCCTATGCTAGCTCGTACGAACTAACTGAAAAGTTCAACAATCTGAAGCAAGGCACTTCAACAGTGTCTGACTACACTGACCAATTTGAAGAGCTCATGGCTGAAATACAAACTGACAACCCAATCATGGATGAACAGTGGTTTGTCAAGTGCTATGTTAATGGGCTTCGTTCACAAATCAAGTTTCAGCTTAGATCACTACAACCTACATCTCTCACAGAAGCTTACTGGTTGGCAGTTGACATGGAAAAAGGCAAAGCAGAAAAGAAAGCAATTCGGTCCCACACTAGCACAAGCAAAAGCTTCACTAGTTTTTTCAAAATATATACCCCAGTAACAGAGAAAGCTACAGATCCAAAGCCAATTGTGGTAAACCAAAGAGCCAGAGAACCTGGCAAATGCTGGAGGTGTAGTGATGCTTGGTTTCATGGCCATAAGTGCAAACTAGCTCCTGCACTAAATGTGCTAACTGGTGAGGAGCCTACTGAACAACCAATAGAGCAAGAGGAATTGGAGGAACAAGACGTAGAGGAACAGCCACAAACAGAAGAACACTTTATGACAATTTCTGCACAAGCCATGCAATCAGATAATGTCAACACCATATCTATACTGGTAAAAATTGGGGGCAAACAAGGCATTGCTCTGGTGGACTCAGGAAGTAACTCCACATTTATCAGCCTCAAATTTGCTTTGACAACTTCTTGTACTATCCTCAAGGACACTACCCGAGCTGTTACTGCTACTGGTGGAGGTACATTGTGGTGTGGCTCCTATATACCTTCAACCACATTCACTGCTGGCCATACCAAATTCCAACAGCAATTCAGAGTGCTAGATCTTCCTGGGCATGACATGGTGTTGGGCAGTGACTAGATGGCCAAGCACAGACCTGTTGCTTTTCACTACAACCCCAGACAGATCACAGTTATGCAGGACAAGAACACCCCTGTCACAATTAGAGCTTGTGATACCCTGTCTGAAGCCACTCCAATTGAAGCTACAGAAGTGGACAAACTACTTTCTTTAAGAGCTCCTGGTTATGTGTTACAACTCATCGGAGATACTACTATGACAAAACCAGATAAACACTCGGTCCCACAACCTGTGGAAGAAGTACTACAACAGTTTCCTGAAGTATTTCAAGAACCAAAGGGTCTGCCCCCTAAAAGATCACATGATCACAAGATACCCCTGAAACAACAATCAACTCCTCCTAACTCCAGGCCCTATAGAGTCCCTCACATGTAGAAGAATGAATTAGAGAGGCAAATTGACTCAATGCTCAGAGATAAAATTATCAGGGCTAGTGAAAGTCCCTACTCCTCTCCAGCAATCCTAGTAATGAAAAAAGATGGCACTTGGAGGATGTGCATTGACTACAGGAAGCTGAATGAGGCTACAGTGAAGAACAAGTTTCCAATCCCTGTAATTGAAGACCTGCTGGATGAATTACATGGAGCAACTTACTTCACTAAGTTGGATCTCAGGTCTGGATATCATCATGTGAGAATGGATGAAAATGACATACCCAAAACTGCATTTAGAACATACTTTGGGCACTATGAGTTCCTAGTTATGCCATTTGGGCTTGCAAATGCACCTGGAACATTCCAAGCTCTCATGAACAGCATCTTTGGCCCATACTTGAGGAAGTTTGTGCTGGTTTTCTTTGATGATATCCTGATATTCAGTAAATCTCTGTCAGAACACCTGGAACACCTGCAGATAGTGTTACAATTGCTCAAGGAACATCAGTATATGCCAAACTCTCCAAGTGTGTATTTGCAGTCACACAAGTAGATTACATGGGCCATGTTATTTCTGCTGAGGGAGTTTCTACTGACCCATCTAAAGTGGCAGCAGTGGCTGAGTGGCCCACTCCTACCACACCCAAACAACTCAGAGGATTCTCAGGCCTCTGTGGCTACTATAGAAGATTTGTCGGGAATTTTGGCACTATAGCAAGACCTCTGCATGATGTGCTCAAGAAAGACAATTTCTGCTGGATAGACAAACAAACAAGTGCTTTCCAACAGTTGAAACAAGCAATGACTAATGTCCCAGTGCTGGCCCTACCAAACTTTACTGAGCCTTTTGTCCTGGAGACAGATGCTTCTGGAACAGGGATAGGAGTAGTCATTATGCAGCAGGGGAGACCCATAGCATATTACAGCTCCACCCTCTACCCTAAACATGCCGCCCTTTCCACCTATGAGAAGGAAGCACTAGCAATTTTAGCTGCAATAAAAAGTGGAGGCATTACTTCCTGGGAATTGACCTCATTATCAAAACAGACCACGAGAGTCTACAATTCATGACAGACCAAAAGGTCAACACTGGCATACAACACAAGTTGATGTTGAAGCTACTAGAGTTTAACTTTACTCTGCAGTACAAAAAGGGCAAGGAAAACATTGTAGCTGATGCCCTGTCAAGAAAAAACTCACTCATGGCTATTTCCCTGGTCACTCCTCAGTGGATTTCTGCGGTGGAGGAGTCCTATACCAATGACAGCACATGCCAATCTCTCCTGGAAAAGCTTCTGCTGTCCCTTGACCATTCAGTGAACCAGAACATCTTGCACTGTGGAATTATCAGACATAAAGGGAGAATCTATGTTGGCAAGGATTTACCTTTGAGAAAAAAGCTACTGTCTGCACTACATGCTTCTGCTTTGGGAGGCCACTCAGGCATGAAAGCTACTTATCACAGAATTAAGCAGATCTTCTATTGGCCTGGTCTCAAGCAAGAGGTGGACAAGTTTGTGACCAAATGTCGTGCCTGTCAGAAAAACAAGGGATAAAACTGCCCTTATCCTGGATATTTAGATCCCCTTCAACTTTCTAACATGGTTTGGACACATATCAGTATCGATTTTATCGAGGGCCTGCCTAAATCTCTGGGAAAGGATGTCATATTTTTGGTGGTAGACAGATTATCCAAGTTTGCTCACTTTATTCCCCTTTCTCACCCCTATGCTGTCCACACTGTTGCTACTGCATTCATAGACAATGTGATGAAACTACATGGCCCTCCATTAGCCATTGTCTCTGATCGAGATTGCATTTTTACTAGTCAACTCTGGCAGGACATATTCAAAGGAATGGGCACTGAACTTCATTATAGTTCTACATACCACCCGGAGTCTGATGGCCAAACGGAGCGTGTGAACCAATGTATTGAGAACTACCTAAGATGCCTGACCTCAACTCAACCCAAGAAGTGGGCATAACATCTCTCCATGGCAGAGTATTGGTATCACACTTCATACCATTCCTCTCTACAGAAAACACCATTTGAAGCACCTTATGGATACCCACCTCCCAATATCTGTGAAAACATTCTGCCTGATAACCTGACCACAGATGCTCAGCAGTATTTCACTGACAGAGATGCACTACTCCAGCACCTGAAATGCAACTTAACAGCTGCTCAAGCCCGCATGAAGAAGTATGCGGATCGCAAACGCACTGAGAGAGTGCTGGAAGTGGGTGATTTGGTCTATCTCAAGATGCAACCCTATCGTCCGAATGCTTTCGGCTTGCGCACTCACATTAAGCTACAAAGCAAGTACTACAGACCTTTTCGTGTCATGGCCAAAGTAGGGTGTGTCGCTTACAAGCTACTCCTACCTGATAGCACCAACATCCACCCGATTTTCCACGTCAGCCAATTGAAAAAGCACGTGGGGCAAACGGCCGTTCCTTGTGCCGACCTTCCTCTGGTTCGAGCAGATGGTTTGATAGTCACTGAACCAGTTCTGGTACTGGAGACTTGCAAGGTACCGTGTAACAACCTGCCAGTGGTTTAGTGGCTCGTCCAATGGGCAGACTTGCCACCCGATGAAGCATCACGGGAATACGCGATGTTCATGAAGAAAACCTTCCCTGCATTCTTCAAGGCGACCATTGATCGCTGGTTCAACAGATCACCTCCTTGAGGACAAGCTAGATTTCACACAGGAGCATTGTCACACCTGCATCTTCAGTTAGCAAGTGTTTCCCTCTTTCAGTTAACGACTGGTCAAGATCTTCCACCGAACCGACGATCGGACGGCTCACTGTACTAAAACGGTTTCTGTGCAAATAGCAGACCTGCCCGTTTGTGATTATGTCATCCAGTGTAAGTACTTGATACTATTTTCTTGGAAGTACTCCCTTCATTTCATAATGTAAAATGTTTTTGACACTACAATGGGTAGGAGAGATTACTTATACTCTTTCTTGGCATTAGAGCATCTATAGCCATAACTTGCTAATTTGAACACTTAAATGCCTGCCGCCGCGCATGGATGCATTCGTGGGCACTTGCAAGTCACACCTTAAATCTTACTTCACACAATCAGACACATCAGTTAGCAAACCTCAAATCCATACAATGATATGTCTAACGTAAGCGATGCAACAACTAATCGTTCGGCTACTACATCAGGAAATGACATTGAACTATAAAAATTTGGCACATTCTACCTACATACTAGTTATGCAGAAGATCATCCACAGCTGCCCTTGCCCTTCCCGGCGCCCTTGCCGTCCTCCTCGCGGAAATAGTGCTCGAAAACGCAAAATGGATCCAGCCGGATCTGCTTGTCGTCGCAGTTATTTGACCCGCCATTGTCCTCCTTCTCCTCTTTTCGGGGTAATCCGGCCATGGCACAAACCGTCCAATTTTGCTCTCAGGCGAGGGCGCCATTGTTCCTCCATTGCTGCTTCTTTAGGATGTGGGCACGGGTGGCTTCGTCCTCTGCGGCTACACATGTCGCTGCCATGTCGGCAGCAAGGCGGGCATCCCCTACCCTTATCCTCTCCTTCCCACGGCGGGCACTGATACGTCTCCATCGTATCTATAATTTATGAAGTATTCATGCCATGTTTACAACAATTTTATACGATCTTCTTTTGAAAATAATTTTTTTATATGATTTTGGTATGATTTGCATGGAACCAACCCGGACTAACGCTGTTTTCAGCAGAACTACCATGGTTTCATTTTTTTGTGCAGAAATAAAAGTTCTCCAAATGCAATGAAACTTTTTGACATTTTTTTCGGAACAAAAGAGGCACAAGAAGCTTCGTGGGAGGACCAAAAGGTGAAGGAGGTGAGCACAAGACACCTGGGCACGCCAGGAGGCCCAGGCGCGCCCATGTGGGTTGTGCTCACCTCGAGGCCCATCTTCGCGTGAAACTGACGCCAAAAAAACCTATAAATAGAGAAACCCCCAGAAATAACCCTAGATCAGACATTCCACTGCCACAAGCCTTTGTATCCATGAAAACCCAATCTAGACCCCGTCACAGCACTCCGCCGGAGGGGGAAATCATTATCGGTGGCCATCTTCATTATCCCAGTGGCCACCATGATGCGGAGGGAGTAGTCCACCCTCGGGGCTGAGCGTTTGTACCAGTAGCTATGTGTTTAATCTCTCTCTCTTGTGTTCTTGAGATGTCACGATCTTGATGTATCACAGGCTTTGTTAATATAGTTGGATCATATGGTGTTTTCCCCTCTTTATCTTGTTGTGAATTGAGTTTTCCCTTTGAGATTTCGTTCTTATCAGATTGAATACTTTTATGGATTTGAGAATACTTTATGTATGTCTTGCTATGAATACCCGTGGTGACAATGGGGTATCAGATTGATTCATTTGATATGTGGTTTGGCACTCAACTCGCGGATTCCCGAGGTGGCATTGGGGTAATCTATGCATAGAGGTTGATGCACGTTCTCGTCTTTGTTTCTCTGGTAGAAATCTTGGGGCACTCTTTGAGGTTCTTTATGTTGAATTGAGTATTATGAATCTGAAATTGTTTGATGCATATCGTATAATCAACTCACGGATACTCGCGGTGACATTGTGGTTGATGTGTACCATATGTTGTTATTTTAGTACGAACTCTTGGTTAGATCGATCGGAATGAATAGCTTGGTGTTATTTTAGTACGAACTCTATGATAGATTCATCGGAAAGAATAGCTTTGAGGTGGTTTCGTACCTTACAAACAATTTCTTCTTATGTTCTTAGCTAGATAGGAACTTTGGAGTGATTCTTCGTCGCACGTTGAGGGATGGTTATATGATCCAGTTATATTAGCATTGTTGAGAGATTGCACTAGCAAAAGTACGGAACTTAGGCCTCATTTTCAAGCATTGCAATACCGTTTGTGCTCACTTTTGTTACTTGCTACCTTGCTGTTTTTTATTGTTCCTATTACAAAAATCAATATCTACTATCATTACTACACACGTATCACCATCGCTTCGCCAAATTAGTGCACCTATAAATTGTATTTGATGTGTTGGGGACACAAGAGATTCTTTGTTATTTGGTTGCGGGGTTGTTTGAGAGAGAACATCTTCATCCTACGCCTCCCACAGATTGATAAACCTTAGGTCATCCACTTGAGGGAAAATTGCTACTGTCCTACAAAACTCTGCGCTTGGAGGCCCAACACGAGTCTACAAGAATAAATTTGCGTAGTAGACATCAGGCACACCGGTCCCTGTAGCACTCATACTCCGGCAGACCAGAGATGGGGAGGCTACTGGACCGCGATGATCCAACCCTGGTGGATCCGAGCGCCTGTTCCGTCGAGGCAATTGATTCGTGTCGGATGGTTCCCCCCGTTAGTCAAGCGCAGTCCTTCCGGTAGCGGCAGAGAGAAATACGGACGACCATAGCCTCCTCCGTCCACTACAAAAAATATACACTTCCGTGATGATATGTGTTTGTCACAGTAGGTCGCTTTTTTTGTCATGCATGTACATCCATGACGATTTTATGACAGAATCAAGATAGTCATACATGTGCTGTCGTAGAAGTGTTCCATGACATTATCAAAATTATCATCATAGAAGTGTCCACTTCCATGACGATAAATCGCGCGTCACAGAAGTGCTTTTGTCAAGGGTGACCGACACGTGGCATCCACCGTAACGGAACGCCATTAAGCTATCGGGTCGGGTTTTGGATCCGATAACCCGTTAACAGCCCCGACCAATGAGAAATTTCCACGTGTAAAATTCTTATAGGCCGGACGAAACACGTGTCAGCTCGTCAGTGGTTCAGATAGGCGCCTATGATATGTCGACACATGCCACGGCCCACCACGGGCCCATTTAGCTTACAAAGCCGGCCCGTTTGACTTGGTCAAAAGTTAACGGGATGGCCCATGAAAAGCCTGTTAACGGTCTCTTCGCAAATAGCCCATTTTACGGCCCGTTAACTCATGACCCGTTAGGCCCTAAAGGAAATCGGCCCAACAACGTCATGTGGGCCGTCGAATATAACACCAGCCCATTTCACTTTCGGCCCATGTATGGCCCACGACGTCTTTCGGCCCATATGAGGCCTTCGTATCTTTCGGCCCTTTACAGGCCCACGGTGACTCTAGCCCATAATGAACAGTAATTTTCTTTATACCCATTAACGGCCCGTGATTTACATGGGCCGTTTCCAGCCCGTGTTAGCTTTCGGCCTATTGACGGCCCATACGTTCTTGGGCTCCTTTTCGGCCCTCAATTACTTCCGGCCCGTTACTGGCCTGTTCCCCTAATGGGCCAAATTCGGCCCATGGCAAGAGTCGGCCCGTTACTGGTCTGTTCCCCTAATGGGCCAAATTCGGCCCATGGCAAGAGTCGGCCCGTTTCTGGCTTGTTAAACCGTTGCGCCGTTTCCAGCCCGTCCTATATTCTGGCCCATTAACGACCCGTTATGCCTGTGACAGAATTAAGCCTTTGCTGTCCTACGGCCTGTTAACGGCATGTTACCATGCTGGGCCGATACCAATTACGCCCGATTACGGCCCATGTAGACCCATTTATCCGACGGCCTGAGGCCCACCGATTACAGGCCCATTTATCGACGGCCCGTAGGAGACCCATGGATCCTACGGCCCGTATATAGCCCATGGTAGTTGCGGCCACTAGCAAACCAGGGAAAAAGAAGACTAGGAAATAAATAAGGCCGAAACTAACGCTAGGCTATTAAGGAGATTGCACAGATTACATCCACTCGACATCAAAGATCGCCACCAGTGCAAATATAGGGAACACCCTACACTATACAAAAATGGCTTGCTGTTTTCTTCAACCGATGGCTGCACGTTAAGAATAAATTTTGTATCGCACCAAAACAAATTACAACTATATATCAAAAGGAAGGTTGGCATAAAACTTAACAGTCTAGCAGATAAATGCACCACCAGAAGTTCAGAAGCTCAGTTCATTTGACCTGACTTTTACGTTTTCATGTTGTATTGTCCGATGGAGCACCATAACCCTCGCCTTCATTTCCCCTAGGCTGCTGAACAACATAGCAAATGTTTGATAGTCTGGTTTCAAAACCATGCATATCTTGACGACATTGAGAAATGTTTCTCCTTGTTTCACAAAGGGTCTCTGTTAGGGAATGAACTTGTGTCTGGAGCGCAGATACAACATTGCTTTGAGCTTGCATATCTTGATCATGAGGCAGTTTGGACGATATTGCCTTAACAACCAACCCAGTATTATGCAGGAACGTGCTTTTGGCACTGTTAGTGGACAGGTACTGACCCACTGCAGCAAGAGCTAACATTGCGGTTATAGTTGCCTCGCCACCTTCAGAAGGTGGCGGTTCCACCATTTTTTCCATAGCTCGCTGAAAAGTTGAGGTTTTACATTAGTAGTACCAGAGCAGAAGATATTAAGGACGCAGCAAAACCAAACAAAATAGTTTTGGTCTATATACAGAACTTATTCTGGTGAACCCATGTAAAATATTAGTTGTATTTTATTGCAAAGTACATAATAAAACCAGGTTCCAAACATATGACCATGTACCATCGCTAATGTATTGTCTATTTCTTCACATTGTATTGAGGGCTAAGGATAAAGAGACGATTTTTTAATACGGTAAGCATAGTATGACATCACTCATATCACAAAACAACTGAGAACAGACAAACAGGCAATTGTAACATTGTGTGGGCAAGTCCAGCACGGAACTAGATTACGGGTCAAGATCAAAGGAACATCACTCTTCTCTTTTAAACCTTGTAAGGTGCAATGATACGCTAAGACAATTGTGTATAAAATTGAAAAGAGTAATAGACATTGGCTGCAAACCATGCAGTTCAAGGCACAAGTCAGAGTAAGTAGTAGTTAAAAGGCATGAGGATTAATGACTTACAACAGCGGCTTTGACTGGTGTAGTCAAGCCCTTCTTCTTGCTGGTGTGACACTCCTTGAAGATTTCCACAGCATTTGGTTCAGGTACTTTTTTGTCCTTGCGGGCTTTCCTCTGCATTTCGAACAAGTCAATATAGATCTGATAATATGGTACAGCGAAAAGAGTGAAACAGCAGCTAATTACAAGAGCCTCGCAGTGTGCAATAAGCTACGAGATCCTGTCGTCTGTTGGAATTTCACTTTCGTACGGTTGGCCTTGTTCTTTGAACAGTTCACCTACAAGAAGATAGATTTGTGTCGCACATGCGTAAATAGGACTTCAACATGTGATCTAATCACATATATATAATGTACCTGATACTTCGGATCAGACCAGTGTTTAATAAGGCCCCTCCAGTCTTCATCCGATATATTTTCCACTGGAGATGTTTGGGAAAGTTCACTGTTAGCCTTGCCTTCAAAGTGAGTTTTCCTCAAGTTATACCGATACTGTCGCAGATCAGACTTGAAAACATGGGTGCAAGCTTGTTTGGTTGCATCATCTTGGCTATCCAACTTGAACCTCATCTGTTGAAAATTATGGGAGTCTCATTATCAGCAACCTAGAAAGTATGGAACAGAGCAAGACGATATTACTAGTTTCCATACATAACCATACTTACAGATAAATGGTCGAGGAAGGTGTTGAACTGGGTTTTGTCTTTGTCATTCCTGTACTGAATCCATGTTGGGAGGATACGTACATGACACCTAACGGCAACCGCTGCCTCTGATACTAACTTGGCTGACTCTGTAGCATCACGTGGCCTTTTTAAAGCTGCCTCAAAATGGATCTCCATTCTTCCTCCTCTAGATTTAGTTAACATATCGAGCATTATCCCTGATGTTTGTTTCCTCTTGCGCCTAGGTGCTAGTCCAACAACGAACATAGGAAGTGTTAGTGTACATCAAACTGTGAGACTACATATAAAGGAGCATGCAACTGTAACTTGACTCCAGCAACTACCTTCTTGCTGTTGAAGCTCACAAGGTTCATCTGATATTGCCAACTCGTCTTGTGTCAAGAGTGCTTGGGAAGTAGTGTCAGGTGGCAAGGGAGCTTGGCAACGTGCTGCTAGCTCAGTTGACGCACGAGTAAGTCGTGCAGCTGGTAGTACTGTGGTAGGTGTTGCAAGAACTAGGGTTGTCTCTGCTTGTTTGGTGGCAGCTATTTGTTTCTGTTTGGCTTTTTTGCAACTCCTGTAGCATGGGATGCCGTGTTTGTAGAATTTTCCGCTGGACTTTGACCTTCTATTGCACCATCAGTACCAGCAGAATCTGCATGATTCATCCGCTTCTCATTCCCTGCCATTCTGTGTTTCTTCCTCTTTCTCTATGCCATGTTAAGTCAAGCCGACAAGAAAAATGAATGACAATTTAGTTCTTCAGAACAAATTGATGCGTGATGCAGACGAACTGAACTTTGATGTTAGACAACCACATGATAGGAGGATGTAATATGTATGAAAAACGGATCAAGGGGAAACATTCAACAATGGCTCCCACCCCCAACCTCCCACCTCTCCTCCCACTCTCCACCTCCACGATCCTCCATGGCGATCTCTAGCTTTATCCATGATGGAAAGGCTACTACACTGGGATTTTGCGCCGGGCTTGGCCCTGGCCGATCAGGTGAGGCGCAGGTTTGGCTCCACGGTTCACTTTTCCCCCTCCCGGGACACCAAGGAGTTCTTTTTGGTGGTCTCGTTCTCGTCGGCATCCTTCTGTCTTTCCACGGATTCAGTTGGTATTGCTCTCCAGTGTTGTATTGGTGGCATCAGCTCTGGTTTCAAGGTTGTTCAATTGAGCTCTCGATCATTTCGGTTCTCCGTTGCAAACAATAAAGTGGGTCACTTCATCTATGGTCTCAAGGACAGAATTTGGCCTGATTTTATCTGCCATTTTCATCTTTTCAATGGGCGTTTCTCTCGGTTCTCTAATGATCACCATTGGCATGCTGATGAAGAACTAACAGATCTTTCCTCTCGGAGACCCTTGGCGGTAAAATCTAATTTGGGTTTTCTTCATAAAAATGATACTTTTGATCGGGCCTCTGAGCGTGAGCTCAGCAAGTTTCATATTGCTCCTATCAGTCACATGCATTTCTCCAATGCGAATCATGCTGAAGCCTCTACTTCCTTGGTGATTTCGGATAATTCTCGGATGAACAGCATGATTCTGGCCCCACAGGAACTTCAAAATTCCCACCCGAATTCGGACCAATCTGGGGCGGCCGACACGGCTAATCAGCCATTATTGCCACTCATTAATACGGCCCATTCTTTGGTGGATTTTTATTTGCACCAGGAGAAATTGGAGGAGACACAAATGGCCAACTACCTCATTTTGGGAGGTTTTAAATGCTTGATTGATATACCATATCCTTCCCCTCCGCAGTGTTTTCTGAGTTCAGCTTACAAATATGCTCCCGCACATTCCAGTTGGCCTCCGGTCCTCAAGAATAAACACAAGGCGGATCTGGCCCAAGCCCATTATTCGGGAGATGAGATTGCCACACTCGCCTCTAATTGGGCCGTGCTCTGTGCGAAATGCTTACAATGGGGGCACCCAAAGATTTCTTGCCCAGCGAGACTCATTTGCATTCAGTGCTCGGCTCCTGACCATAAGGCAATTGCTTGCCCCCAAAAACTAGCAAGTCCAATCGAATCAATTACACCTGCTCTTTCCCTGACCCCTCCCGGATCGAGTGTACCTACCAATTCCATACACAAACCACTCCAATCCAGGAAAAAACGCACCACCGTCCGATGCGAGAGCTGCGGCCACTATGGACACATGTCATCATCTTGCCTATCGCGCTGCAGGGCTCAAAGATGGCAGTGGATTCCCAAGCGGCAAAAGGTTTCCATTCCTACCCCTCACGGTCCGCCTTCCGCCTCGGCTTCACCACCTCCTCAGCCTATCGCTGTCACTCCACCGCCCTCCTCCATCGTTGCTCTCCAAGCCGCAACAATGGCGAACTACCCTCTGAACCCCGTCCCCTTCCTGCCTCCGGGCTGGGCGGTCGAACCTGGACCTGCTAACAGGGTAGTCCGCAGTGGCATGGTGGTCTCTCCATTCCCGCCGCTGAATCATGACTTCCTCGCCATTGCGGAGGCTAGCCACTTTATTCCTCTGCATCGTCGCCAGGCCATCCGGGATGCGGTTGAAGGTATGCTGCACGAATCTCAGTTATTCACCACAGAGACAAGCGATCATCCTTTTGGCATTGGCATCTTCGGATTTGTTGACTCCTTTGCGAGAGATACGGCTGTAGCTACTCCTTTAGAGCTTGAAGAGGAAGACCTTCTGATCACTTTTGTACCACACAATGCTGCACTGAATAGGCGCACCACCACTTTTGGTCCACAAGTTTGGTTGATGTACTTTGGATTTCCATATGACTATCAGACAGAGTTTTACATCAACAAATCTGTTGGGGGTTTTGGTGGACTGATTTCGTGGTATAATCCAAGGCAAGACCGCAGATATGTGATGGTTCACGTCCAGTTGATTCACATGAGACTGATCCCTAAGAGTTTGTTGTTCGTCAGTTAGGAGGGGCCTGTGATTGTTGGACCGTTCAAGTTACTATTCTCCGCAGCAACGATTGGAATGCACATCTACCAGAAGTCCCTCCTGCTGGAGAAGAACCTCCGCCCCCCAATGGTGATCCACATCCCATGTTCGGCCCTGAGATGACTGCCGAGCAGCTCTACCAGCAGCAAGTGCATAACTGGTTTGCGCAGAATGGGGCGCCACCTGCAATGGATCAGCCAGACAGCAATGAGGGTGATTCCGAGTCTGAAGAGGTTCAGATTGATGCTGGATGGGGTGAGTGGCCGGCCCCTCCTGCCCCGCAGCCTCAACTGCCACCATACCTTATGAACTTTCAATCATGGCTGGCGGCGCAGGGCATGACTGTCCAGGATGGCATTGTTCCTGAGAACAATATCTCTGATAATCCTGCCCAAGCCTGGAATGACTCCATCACGGTCTCTGACGATTCCAGCAGCAATCACACTGACTTGGCTCTGATTGTTTTTGAGAACCATGAGGTTTTCGACCCTCTTAATGCCATGGAAGCAGTACAAGACCATACGGCTGAAAATATTTCCCTGTCTGTCCAAGTCCATAACACTGGGATTCAGTTCAGTTTGTCTGCACAAGGAAATGAGGTGATGAATTTTCTGCTGGCCAATCCTGCCCCCCGTTTGCAGCTCAACACCTTCCTCACAGCTGCCATTCGCCCCATCCTGGCAACATTTGGACCTTGGCGCAATGGCTATGGCATACGGAACCAGCATGAGCAGCTAGAGCTCCAAATATCCATCAGGACGGAAGAGCTTTGTATTCTGCAACTCCCCAACACCAATAATGCTCCACATTCTTCTAGGCAGTCCACTGTTGTCATTCAGGACATCTCTGAGTCCCCTGAAACCCAAAATGCTGCTATTCAGAACACGGAGACACAAAGTACTGCGGTTCTGGAGCTTGAGACAAATACTTCTGAAGTTCAGAGCCATGAAATTCAGATTGCTGAGGTTCACAGCCAAGAAGTTCAGGTTTCTGCTGCTGCTATGAATGATCTACCCGGTGGGTCTGCTGTTGCTTTGCCTAGTGTTCTCCCCGTCCTGGTGCCTCAACCCTCTCCTAACAAAAATTCAGTGGCTGCCAGCATCACTCCACCATCACTGCTGAATATCCTCGAGCCGGTCCACACTGATGCTAGCAACTCTGAAGATTCTGGGTCGACCATGTATTCACTTTCTGATGACACTTCTTCTGACTCCACAGCTTTGTCTGCTGACCTGATGCGCAAGGACAGGAAGAAGAAACCTGTTGTGGTTGATGAATCCACTCTGCGTCGCAGCACTCGCTCCAATAAATATGATGGCTTCAAAGCCCCGTCAATGGCTGATGGAAGGTCCACCAAGAGTAAGGTTAAGCAGCGTCAGGTGCCCGAGGCCCCCAATCTGAGCACCACCACCTCTGCTGCGCAGAGTTCAGTGCCTCCCCCAACACCTATCCCCATGCTCCAGATGATTGGCACTGTCAAATGCGGCGTCCCGGCGACTGAGCTCTCCGAAGATAACCTTATGGCTGACCAGGAGAGCTCGACCTCGTCCTCCACTTAAAAACCCAGCTCCATGCCCCTCAAGAAGCAGTGGAACGTTCTGGTCTGGAACGTTAGAGGAATAAATTCTGATGACAAGCTCCTAGCTATTAGAAATGCTATCGATATCGGTGGGTGTGATGTAATATGCCTGCAAGAAACTAAGCGCATGCATTTTGATTTGGCTTTCCTTAAAACCTTCTGCCCCAAACGTTTCGATCAATTTGCTTTTGTTCCCTCACGGGGAGCTTCTGGGGGAATTATTACCATCTGGAATGGCTCTGCATTTGATGGATCTATCTGTTATTCTGAAATTCACGCTCTTGGGGTTTCACTTACCTCCAAAGTTTCTGGCAATGTTTGGTCATTATATAACATATATGGGCCTTGCCAAGGCAATGATCGCCTTCTTTTCACTGACTGGCTATATGATCTGGATATACCAGACTCTGAAGATTGGCTGCTCGTAGGGGATTACAACTTTATACGATCTTCTGAAAATAGAAATAAGGCTGGAGGTGATCCAAATGACATCTTAATGTTTAATGACATTATTCGGGCGCAAGCACTAATTGAAATACCTCTCAAAGGTCGTTCTTACACCTGGAGCAATATGCAGGATGATCCGCTCCTCGAACAACTTGATTGGTTCTTCTCATCTTGCCACTGGACTCAATCCTTCCCAAACACCATAGCTACTACTTTGGGGAAACCAATCTCTGATCACACACCCTGTGTGGTTCACATTGAAACAAGCATACCAAAAAGCAAGATCTTTCGATTTGAAAACTACTGGACTAACCAGTCCAACTTCCTCCAAGTTGTGGCTACCTCCTGGAACAAACAGTGCTATGCCACCAACGCTGCTGCTGCCATTTGCAAAAAAATGAAGAACCTTAGATATGACCTCAAAGTCTGGAGCAAACACATTTCCAAACTGTCTATACTCATCCAGAACTGCAACCAGACCCTCCTTCTGCTCGATGGGTTGGAAGATCAACGACCCCTATCCCGCCCGGAGACCAATTTCCGACGCATTCTTAAAGCACACCTACTCAAACTGCTACAATTTCAGAACCAATACTGGAAGAAGAGGTGCACCATCAGATATATCAAGTTTGGATCTGAAAATACTAAGTTATTTCATGCGCTTGCCACTGAAAGTTACAGACAAAACTCCATAGCCACATTGAAAACACCCGATGGGCAAACTGTCAGTGACCACACGTCCAAGGCAGCACTCTTGTTCATAACCTACAAGCAAAGATTGGGTGAATCGTCGCCACATGAAATGAAATTTAACCTACCCAACATCATCAAACGAATTGAAGGGCTCCATACCTTATCCATCCCCTTTACACACAAAGAGATCGATGAGGTTGTGAGAACCATGCCCAATGACCGAGCAACTGGCCCCGACGGATTCAATGGGCATTTCTTGAAATCTTGCTGGCATATCATCAAACATGACTTCTACAAACTTTGTGAGGAATTTTATAGTGGCAATTTAAACCTCACCAGCATTAACTCAGGAAACATCACCCTCATCCCTAAGATTAGCTCCCCTGAGACACCCAATGACTTTAGACCGATAACGCTCCTCAACTGCCGCCTGAAAATCATAACAAAGATATTGGCCAATAGGCTGCAGGTAATCGTGCTCAAAATTGTACACAAAAACCAATACGGCTTTCTCCGCACCCGTACCATACAAGACTGTCTCGCTTGGGCCTTTGAGTATATATATCAATGCAAGCAATTAGGTGCACCCACCATTCTGCTCAAGCTCGATTTCGCAAAGGCGTTTGACACCATTGACCACTCTGCCATGCTTGCTATCATGAAACAAATGGGATTTGATGATAAATGGCTGAGCTGGATCAAGAGCATATTTGAGTCTGGCACCTCCTCGGTCCTTTTAAATGGTGTCCCGGGCCGACAGTTTCACTGCAGATGCGGAGTTCGGCAGGGAGACCCACTTTCTCCCCTAATTTTTGTCCTGGCTGCTGACCTCCTACAAGCTGCAATCAATGATGCTTATAGACAGCACAAGATCCGACTTCCAATCCCATCCAACCAACAATCTGATTACCCTGTGATCCAATACGCCGATGATACCATCCTGCTGATGCCTGCATGTCAAGAGCAAGTCAAATTCATGAAGCAACTGTTACTGGACTATGCTGATTCCATTGGCCTCAAACTCAACTTCCAAAAATCTCTGCTCATACCAATCAATGTAGATGACGACATGGTCAACCAACTTGCTCATCTGTGGGAATGCACTGTAGGTAAAATGCCATTCACGTACCTTGGATTGCCAATGGGTACCACCAAACCAAGCGTGACGGATCTGATGCCACTGGTGGAGCGAACTGAACGCAGATTATCCTCCTCCCTATGCATGCTGGATCATGGTTCTAAACTGACGCTCCTCAACTCGCTCCTTACATCCATGATGATATACCCGATGTGCACGCTAAAGTTCCCTCCCAAGTTGATTGAACACCTTGACAAAATCAGAAGACGCTGCCTGTGGCGCAAGAAAACGGACCAAGGGGAAAAAGCCAACTCCCTCGCTGCATGGAATCTTGTTTGCCGCCCAAAAAAGAACGGAGGCCTAGGGATTCTCGATATCAAAACCCAGAACACAGCTCTCCTCCTCAAGTTCCTACACAGCTTTTACAACAAGCACGACATTCCCTGGGTACATCTAGTTTGGAACACGTACTACAACAACAAGGTACCCCATGCCACAGATGCTTGCGGGTCTTTCTGGTGGAAAGATGTCATGAACCTGAGCGATCTCTACCGTGGAATCACTACGGTTCAAATTGGTAAGGGTGACACCGTGTTGTTTTGGAAAGATCTCTGGACTGCGCAGCTGAATGAGGAAGCTTTCCCACGGGCTTTTTCATTCACCAAACTTGAGGATGCCTCGGTTGCAGAGTTCTTGGCGATCACCAACCTCCACACTGGCTTCCATCTGCCTCTGACACCACAGGCACGACAAGAGTTGCAACAATTGCAAGCACAAACTGCAGACACAATCCCTGACAACAACGCACTTGACCATTGGACCTATTCCTGGGGAGCCAAATATACCTCGGCCAGATACTATAAATTCTTCTTCAGAAACGTCTTGGCCGATCCGGCCTTTTCCTGGATATGGGATTCCAAATGCACGACCAAAATCAAAGTGTTTGCATGGCTGCTCCTAGCAGATAGAGTCAACACAAGAAACATGCTGAAAAGAAGACACTACAACGTCGGAAATAGCATACAATGTGCACTTTGTGACAGCAATGAGGAGGAAACCGTGGAACACCTTTTCTTCAATTGCCCTTTTAGCCAACGCTGCTGGACTGCGCTGTGTATCTCCTGGCCCGACCGTGGAAACAGATTGCAACTTCTCCAGGGGGGGAAACTTCGTTGGCATTCGTCGTTATTCATGGAGATTTTCATGCTATCTGCTTGGAGCATTTGGAAAGAACGCAATGGGATCATCTTCCAAAGAATTCCCCCCACCTTTAGTTCATGGAGGGCTAGATTACAAATAGATCTTGACCTACTACGCCATAGGGTCAAGCCCCCCTCAGCTGAGCTTATCTCTGATTTCCTTGTAACCAACTTGTAACTTATTTGTAACCCAACACCACACCCCCCTGTTGGGGAACGTAGCAGAAATTCAAAATTTTCTACGCATCACCAAGATCAATCTATGGAGTAATCTAGCAAAAAGGGAAGGGGAGTGCATCTACATACCCTTCTAGATCGCTAAGCGGAAGCGTTGCAAGAACACGGATGAGGTAGTCGTACTCGTTGATTCAGATCGCGGTTGATTCCGATCTAAGCGCCGAACCACGGCGCCTCCGCGTTCAACACACGTGCAGCCCGGTCACGTCTCCCATGCCTTGATCCAGCAAGGAGAGAGGGAGAGGTTGGGGAAGACTCCGTCCAGCAGCAGCACGACGGCGTGGTGGTGGTGGAGGAGTGTGGCACTCCAGCAGGGCTTCGCCAAGCACTGCGAGAGACGAGGAGGGAGAGGGGTAGGGCTGCGCCAAGAGAGAGGGAGACTCCTTGCTATGGCAGGCCCAAAACCCCAAATATATATAGGGGAGGGGAGGGGCTGCGCCCCAATCTAGGGTTCCCCCCCCAAGGGGTGCGGCCAGCCCTAGATGGGACTTGGAGGGGCGGCCAAGGGGGGAGAGAGGGGGGCGCACCACTAGGTGGGCCTTAGGCCCATCTGAGCCTAGGGTTTCCCCCTTCCCCCTTCCCTGCGCCTTGGGCCCCTTGTGGGAGGCGCACCAGCCCACCTAGGGTCTGGTCCCTTCCCACACTTGGCCCACGCAGCCCTCTGGGGCCGGTGGCCCCACCTGGTGGACCCCCGGGACCCTCCCGGTGGTCCCGGTACGTTACCGATAGTACCCGAAACTTTTCCGGTGACCAAAATAGGACTTCCCATATATAAATCTTTACCTCCGGACCATTCCGGAACTCCTCGTGACGTCCGGGATCTCATACGGGACTCCGAACAACATTCGGTAACCATGTATATCTATTCCCTATAACCCTAGCGTCATCGAACCTTAAGCGTGTAGACCCTACGGGTTCGGGAACCATGCAGACATGACCGAGACGTTCTCCGGCCAATAAACAACAGCGGGATCTGGATACCCATGTTGGCTCCCATATGTTCCACGATGATCTCATCAGATGAACCACGATGTCGGGGATTCAATCAATCCCGTATACAATTCCCTTTGTCTATCGGTATGTTACTTGCCCGAGATTCGATCGTCGGTATCCCGATACCTTGTTCAATCTCGTTACCGGCAAGTCTCTTTACTCGTTCTGTAACACATCATCCCGTGATCAACTCCTTGGTCACATTGTGCACATTATGATGATGTCCTACCGAGTGGGCCCAGAGATACCTCTCCGTTTACACGGAGTGACAAATCCCAGTCTCGATTCGTGCCAACCCAACAGACATTTTCGGAGATACCTGTAGTGCACCTTTATAGCCACCCAGTTAGGTTGTGACGTTTGGTACACCCAAAGCATTCCTACGGTATCCGGGAGTTGCACAATCTCATGGTCTAAGGAAATGATACTTGACATTAGAAAAGCTCTTAGCAAACGAACTACACGATCTTGTGCTAGGCTTAGGATTGGGTCTTGTCCATCACATCATTCGTCTAATGATGTGATCCCGTTATCAACGACATCCAATGTCCATGGTCAGGAAACCGTAACCATCTATTGATCAACAAGCTAGTCAACTAGAGGCTTACTAGGGACATGGTGTTGTCTATGTATCCACACATGTATCTGAGTTTCCTATCAATACAATTTTAGCATGAACAATAGACAATTATCATGAACAAGGAAATATAATAACCATTTTATTATTGCCTCTAGGGCATATTTCCAACAGTCTCCCACTTGCACTAGAGTCAATAATCTAGTTCACATCGCCATGTGATTAACACTCATAGTCCACATCGGCCAATAAGTGACTACAACATCCAAAGAGTTTACTAGGGTTTGATTATGTTCTGCTTGTGAGAGAGGTTTTTAGTCAACGGGTCTGAACCTTTCAGATCCGTGTGTGCTTTACAAATCTCTATGTCATCTTGTAGATGCAGCTACCACGCGCTACTTGGAGCTACTCCAAATAACTGCTCTACTATATGAATCCGGTTTACTACTTAGAGTCATCCGGATTAGTGTCAAAGTTTGTATCGACGTAACCCTTTATGACGGACTCTTTTACCACCTACATAATCGAGAAAATTCCTTAGTCCACTAGTTACTAAGGATAAGTTCGACCGCTGTCATGTGATCCATTCCCGGATCACTATTGTATCCCTTGACCAACTCATGGCAAGGCACACTTCATGTGCGGTACACAGCATAGCATACTATAGAGCCTACGTCTAAAGCATAGGGGACGACCTTCGTCCTTTCTCTCTCTTCTGCTGTGGTCAGGTCTTGAGTCTTACTCAAAACTCACACCTTGTAACACAGCCAAGAACTCCTTCTTTGCTGGTCTATTTCGAACTCCTTCAAAAACTTGTCACGGTATGTATTCATTTGAAAGTACTATTAAGCGGTTCTTTGATCTATCCTTATAGATCTTGATGCTCAATGTTCAGGTAGCTTAATCCAGGTTTTCCATTGAAAAACACTTTTTAAATAACCCTGTATGCTTTCCAGAAATTCTACATCATTTCTGATCAACAATATGTTAACAACATATACTCATCAAAAAATTTATAGTGCTCCCACTCACTTCTTTGGAAATACAAGTTTCTCATAAACTTTGTATAAACCCAAAATCTTTGATCATCTCATCAAAGCGTACATTCCAACTCCGAGATGCTTACTCCAGTCCTTAGAAGGATTGCTGGAGCTTTGCATACTTGTTAGCATTTTCAGGATTGACAAAACCTTCTGGTTGTATCACATACAACCTTTCCTCAAGAAAATCGTCGAGGAAGCAATGTTTTGACATCCTATCTGCAAGATTTCATAAATAATGCAGTAACTGCTAATATAATTCCAACAGACTCTTAGCATCGCTACGAGTGAGAAAGTCTCATCGCAGTCAACTCCTTGAACTTGTCGGAAAACATCTTAACGACAAGTCGAGCTTTCTTAATGGTGACACGTACCATCATTGTCTGTCTTCCTTTTAAAATCCATGTGTACCCAACAGCCTTACGACCATCAAGTAGTTCTTTCAAAGTCTATACTTTGTTTTCATACATGGATCCTCTCGGTTTTATGGCCTCAAGCCATTCGTCGGAATCCGGGCCCACCATCGCTTCTCCATAGCTCGTAGGTTCATTGTTGTCTAGCAACATGACTTCTAAGACAGGATTACGTACCACTCTTAAGTAGTACACATCCTTGTCATCCTACGAGGTTTGGTAGTGACTTGATCCGAAGTTTCATGATCACTATCATAAGCTTCCACTTCAATTGGTGTAGGTGCCACAGGAACAACTTCCTGTGCCCTGCTACACACTAGTTGAAGTCATGGTTCAATAACCTCATCAAGTCTCCACCATCCTCCCACTCAATTCTTTCGAGAGAAACTTTTCCTCGAGAAAGGACCCGGTTTTAGAAACAATCACTTTTGCTTCCGGATCTGAAATAGGAGGTATACCCAACTGTTTTGGGTATTCTATGAAGATGCATTTATCCGCTTTGGGTTCGAGCTTATCAGCCTGAAACTTTTCCACATAAATATCGCAGCCCCAAACTTTTAAGAAACGACAACTTAGGTTTCTCTAAATGGTGTCGTCTCAACGGAATTGCGTGGTGCCCTTTTTAAAGTGAATGCGGTTGTCTCTAATGCCTAACCCATAAATGATAGTGGTAATTCGATAAGAGACATCATGGTATGCACCATATCGAATAGGGTGCAGTTATGATGTTCGGACACACCATCACACTGTGGTGTTCCAGGCGGTATTAATTGTGAAACACTTTCCACAATGTCTTAATTGTGTGCCAACTCGTAACTCAGATATTCATCTCTATGATCATATCATAGACATTTTTATCCTCTTGTCATGACGATCTTCAACTTCACTCTGAAATTACTTGAACCTTTCAATAATTCAGACTTGTGTTTCATCAAGTAAATGTACATCTACTCAAATCATCTGTGAAGTAAGAACATAACGATATCCACTGCGTGCCTTAGCACTCATTGGATTGCACACATCAAATGTATTACTTCCAACAAGTTGCTTTCTTGTTCCATCTTACTGAAAACGAGGCCTTTCAGTCATCTTGCCCATGTGGTATGATTTGCATGTTTTAAGTGATTCAAAATCAAGTGAGTCCAAACGATCCATCTTTACGGAGTTTCTTCATGCATATCTACCAATAGACATGGTTCGCATGTCTCAATCTTTTCAAAACCGAGTGAGTCCAAAGATCCATCAACATGGAGCTTCTTCATGCGTTTTATACCAATATGACTCAGGTGGCAGTGCCACAAGTATGTGGTACTATCATTACTATCTTATATCTTTTGGCATGAACATGTGTATCACTACGATCGAGATTCAATAAACCATTTATTTTAGGTGCAAGACCATTGAAGGTATTATTCAAATAAAAAGAGTAACCATTATTCTTCTTAAATGAACAACATAATCCAATCATGTCTATGCTCAACGTAAAAACCAAATAACAATTATTTAGGTTTAACACCAATCTCGATGGTAGAGGGAGCATGCGATGCTTGATCACATCAACCTTGGAAACACTTCCAACACATATCGTCATCTCACCTTTAGCTAGTCTCCGTTTATTCCGTAGCCTTTTATTTCGAGTTACTAACACTTAGCAACTGAACCGGTATCTAATACCCTGGTGCTGCTAGGAGTACTAGTAAAGTACACATTCATATAATGTATATCCAATATACTTCTGTCGACCTTGCCTGCCTTCTTTATTTACCAAGTATCTAGGGTAGTTCTGCTTCAGTGACCGTTCCCCTCATTACAGAAGCACTTAGCCTCGGGTCTGGGTTCAACCTTGGGATTCTTCACTAGAGCAGCAACTGATTTGTTGTTTCATGAAGTATCCCTTCTTCCCTTGCCCTTCTTGAAACTAGTGGTTTTTACTAACCATCAACAATTGATGCTCCTACTTGATTTCTACTTTCGTAGAGTCAAACATCGCGAATAGCTCAAGGATCATCATATCTATCCCTAATATGTTATAGTTCATCACGAAGCTCCAGTAGCTTGGTGGCAGTGACTTTGGAGAACCATCACTATCTCATCTGGAAGATAACTCCCACTCGATTCAAGCGATTGTAGTACTCAGTCAATCTGAGCACACGCTCAACGATTGAGCTTTTCTCCCTTAGTTTGTAGGCTTAAGAAACTTGTCGGAGGTCTCATACCTCTTGACGTGGGCATTAGTATGAAATCCCAATTTCAGTCTTTGGAACATCTCATATGTTCTGCGACGTTTCAAAACCGTCTTGTCGCCACAATTTTAAACCGTTAGCATCACACACTGAACTATCACGTAGTCATCAAAACGTGTATGTCAGATGTTTCGTAACATCTACAGACGACGCTCGAGGTTCAGCACACCGAGCGGTGCATTAAGGACATAAGCCTTCTGTGCAGCAATGAGGACAATCCTCAGTTTACGGACCCAGTCCGCATAATTGCTACTATCAACTTTCAACTAAATTTTCTCTAGGAACATATCTTAAACAGTAGAACTAAAGCGTAAGCTATGACATATTTTGCAAAGACCTTTTGACTATGTTCATGATAATTAAGTTCATCTGATTATTCAATGAACTCCCACTCAGATAGACATCCCTCTAGTCATCTAAGTGATACATGATCCGAGTCAAACTAGGCCGTGTCCGATCATCACGTGAGACGGACTAGTCATCATCCGTGAACATCTCCATGTTGATCGCATCTACTATACGACTCATGTTCAACCTTTCGATCTCTTGTGTTCCGAGGCCATGGTTGTACATGCTAGGCTCGTCAAGTCAACCTAAGTGTTTCGCATGTGTTCCGAGGCCATGTCTGTACATGCTAGGCTCGTCAACACCCGTTGTATTCGAACGTTAGAATCTATCACACCCGATCATCACGTGGTGCTTCGAAACAACGAACCTTCGCAACGGTGCACAGTTAGGGGAAACACGTCTCTTGAAATTTTAGTGAGGGATCATCTTATTTATGCTACCGTCGTTCTAAGCAAATAAGATGTAAACATGACAAACATCACATGCAAATCATAAAGTGACATGATATGGCCAATATCATCTTGCGCCTTTTGATCTCCATCTTCGAGGCGCGGCATGATCACCTTCGTCACCGGCATGACACCATGATCTCCATCATCGTGTCTTCATGAAGTTGTCTCGCCAACTATTACTTCTACTACTATGGCTAACGGTTAGCAATACAGTAAAGTAATTACATGGCGTTTTCATTGACACGCAGGTCATACAATAAATTAGGACAACTCCTATGGCTCCTGCCGGTTGTCATACTCATCGACATGCAAGTCGTGATTCCTATTACAAGAACATGATCAATCTCATACATCACATATATCATTCATCACATCCTTTTGGCAATATCACATCACATGGCATACCCTGCAAAAACAAGTTAGACGTCCTCTAATTGTTGTTGCATGTTTTACGTGGCTGCTATGGGATTCTAGCAAGAACGTTTCTTACCTACGCAAAAGCCACAACATGATATGCCAATTTCTATTTACCCTTTATAAGGACCCTTTTCATCGAATCTGATCCGACTAAAGTGGGAGAGATAGACACCCGCTAGCCACCTTATGCAACTAGTGCATGCCAGTCGGTGGAACCTGTCTCACGTAAGTGTACGTGTAAGGTCGGTCCGGGCCGCTTCATCCCACGATGCCGCCGAATCAAGATAAGACTAGTAACGGCAAGTAAATTGACAAAATCAACGCCCACAACTACTTTGTGTTCTACTCGTGCATAGAAACTACGCATAGACCTAGCTCATGATGCCACTGTTGGGGAACGTAGCAGAAATTCAAAATTTTCTACGCATCACCAAGATCAATCTAGGGAGTAATCTAGCAACAAGGGAAGGGGAGTGCATCTACATACCCTTGTAGATTGCTAAGCGGAAGCATTGCAAGAACGCGGATGAGGTAGTCGTACTCGTTGCGATTCAGATCGCGGTTGATTCTGATCTAAGCGTCGAACCACGGCGCCTCCGCGTTCAACACACGTGCAGCCCGGTGACGTCTCCCATGCCTTGATCCAGCAAGGAGAGAGGGAGAGGTTGGGGAAGACTCCGTCCAGCAGCAGCACGACGGCGTGGTGGTGGTGGGGGAGTGTGGCACTCCAGCAAGGCTTCGCCAAGCACTGCGAGAGACGAGGAGGGAGAGGGGCAGGGCTGCGCCAAGAGAGAGGGAGACTCCTTGCTATGGCAGCCCCAAAAACCCCAATATATATAGGGGAGGGGAGGGGCTGCGCCCCCATCTAGGGTTCCCCCTCCCAAGGGGTGCGGCCAGCCCTAGATGGGACTTGGAGGGGCGGCCAAGGGGGGAGAGAGGGGGGGGGGCGCACCACTAGGTGGGCCTTAGGCCCATCTGAGCCTAGGGTTTCCCCCTTCCCTGCGCCTTGGGCCCCTTGTGGGAGGCGCACCAGCCCACCTAGGGGCTGGTCCCTTCCCACACTTGGCCCACGCAGCCCTCTGGGGCCGGTGGCCCCACCTGGTGGACCCCCGGGACCATCCCGGTGGTCCCGGTACGTTACCAATAGTACCCGAAACTTTTTCGGTGACCAAAACAGGACTTCCCATATATAAATCTTTACCTCCGGGCCATTCCGGAACTCCTCGTGACGTCCGGGATCTCATCCGGGACTCCGAACAGCACTCGGTAACCATGTATATCTATTCCCTATAACCCAGGCGTCATCGAACCTTAAGCGTGTAGACCCTACGGGTTCGGGAACCATGCAGACATGACCGAGACGTTCTCCGGCCAATAACCAACAGCGGGATCTGGATACCCATGTTGGCTCCCACATGTTCCATGATGATCTCATCAGATGAACCATGATGTCAGGGATTCAATCAATCCCGTATACAATTCCCTTTGTCTATCGGTATGTTACTTGCCCGAGATTCGATCGTCGGTATCCCGATACCTTGTTCAATCTCGTTACCGGCAAGTCTCTTTACTCGTTCCGTAACACATCATCCCATGATCAACTCCTTGGTCACATTGTGCACATTATGATGATGTCCTACCGAGTGGGCCCAGAGATACCTCTCCGTTTACACGGAGTGACAAATCCCAGTCTCGATTCGTGCCAACCCAACAGACACTTTCGGAGATACCTGTAGTGCACCTTTATAGCCACCCAGTTAGGTTGTGACATTTGGTACACCCAAAGCATTCCTACGGTATCCGGGAGTTGCACAATCTCATGGTCTAAGGAAATGATACTTGACATTAGAAAAGCTCTTAGCAAACGAACTACACGATCTTGTGCTAGGCTTAGGATTGGGTCTTGTCCATCACATCATTCTCCTAATGATGTGATCCCGTTATCAACGACATCCAATGTCCATGGTCAGGAAACCGTAACCATCTATTGATCAACGAGCTAGTCAACTAGAGGCTTACTAGGGACATGGTGTTGTCTATGTATCCACACATGTATCTGAGTTTCCTATCAATACAATTCTAGCATGGATAATAAACGATTATCATGAACAAGGAAATATAATAATAACCTATTTATTATTGCCTCTAGGGCATATTTCCAAAGGTAGACACCATATGAAAGATGCTACAAATATCGCTCTGCCAAGTTAACAGTGTCTCATCATAAATGGCGTTTAAACAAATGTGAAGCAGTACAAGAAATAAATCATATGCAAGATGCAAACAACATCACACTACCATGTTAGAGGTCTCTCGCCATTAGTGCCATTGCATATTCACAGCATTGCATATTCACAGCTTATGATGTGTAAACTAAGGAGAAGGCATTTCAACAAATTAGAAGCAATGAAAGCTAGACACCATATGAAAGATGCAACGAATATCACTCTACCAAGTTAAAACTATCTCATCATAAGTGCCATTTCAACAAATTAGTAGTACAAGCTAGAAAAGAATGTGAGATGTAACCTATATCACACTCCGAAGTCAAACGTGTCTTATGATAAGTGATTGTTGCAGGTTACACAACAGTAGTAATTTGATGTAAGAACATGGTGTGATAGACAGATATTGTATGTTCTAGAAACAGGAACACGTGTCTTATTCAAGTATAATGTGTAAAGTAAGCAGATGGAATTCAACAAAATTAGAAGCAATACAAGCTAGACATCACACATAACATGCAACCACATATAACAGTGCCAAGTTAGAGGGAGCACCGGTGATGCTGCACTAGGGGAGACGTGCTCATCATAAACACAGCTTTGTTGAGTGTCTATGCATGTGTTGTCTTGGAAATCATCTTGGGGGTGTGGAGGAGCAGAAACTGTAGAGGCCCTCCGTTTGGAATGAGCACCTTTATCCGCTGCCTTGCTAACTTCCTTCCGCTTTATTGATTTTGAATTGTCAAGTAAAACTGACAAGAAAAAGCAATAAAATTCTCTCTTCAGAACTCATTCATGCATGATACTGACAATCACTACTTTGATGTAAGGCAAACACATGATACCAGGATGGAATATGTACGAAAAAACAGGACGGCATGGCATGTTCACTACTGTTTGTGTAAACTAAGCAGAAACCATTCCAGCAAATAAGAAGCAATGCAAGCTAGACACCACATGAAAGGTGCAACCAATATGACTCTGCCAAGTTAAAAGCGTCCCATCATAAATGGAATTTCAACAAATTAGAAGCAGCGCATGCTATAAATCATATGAAAGATGCAACTAATATCGCACTGCATATACTAAAGGTGTCTCGTCATGTTGATTGATGCGGGATACAAAAAACAATAGTTTTATGTAAGGACATGCTTAATAGACAGATGTACTATGTACTAAATACAGGAAGGCATGTCACATTAACAGGTATAATGTATAAGCTAAGCAGACTAGCACATGCAGTTTAACCAGATTGGAAGAATTACAATCTAGACACCATATGCAACATGCAACCACATATCACGCTGCCAAGTTAGAGCAAGCACCTGCGATGCTAGTGTAGGGGAAATGCTGTAATCAACTACAGAGCTACGTTCACTATCTTCATCTAGCATTTCTGTTTCTTGAGAATCATGTCGGGAGGCTGACGCTGCATTCTTTAAATGAGGAGTAGTCCCCTTGCCTGCCTGCCTCGTCATAAGTGATTGATGAGGGATACACAAGAACATTAGTTTGATGTAAGAACATGGTTAATACACAGATGTACTAGTATGTACCAAAAACAGAAAGGCATGTCATATTCAAAGGTATAATGTGTAAGCTAAGCAGATGCAATTTAACCAAATTGGAAGCAATACAAGCTAGACATCCGGCTGGAGTGGTGAGCATGATCATCTAGGACCTGAGAGCCTGGTGGGAGGCGGGCTGCTTCGCCACCATCGCAGCTTTTTAGTTGGCTTCCAGGTGATGCCTATCTTTGCTGGGCTTGTCACTGGCTCGGCCAGTGCCCTGACTAGCTATTTGTCTTCTGGTGCTCACGGGATGGTGGTTCATGTAAAAAAATATCTTTCCTTATCTTACCGACTTCGGCCTTTCGAATACAAGCTAGACACCATATGGAACATGCAACCACATATGACACCGCGAAGTTAAAGCAAGCACCTGGGATGGTGGTTCATTGCGAGCGAGGTCATCAACTCCAGAGCTACGTTTACCGTCTCCATCTGCTGACACTGCACCCTTTATAGCGCTGTAACGTGTCTTGCCTACCCGCATACGAAGCTGGAGCGACTTCTCTCTTTTCTTTTTGGCTTCTCTCATGGCAGCAGAGTCTGAAATACCCTTGCATAAAAACACAATAGTGAGAGTAAGGGTGAAGTGTGTGCAGAACTAGTGCACTGTAAAAGTAGCAGATAGCAGGTGGCTGAAAAATAAATGACAGGAGACATATGATAGCTCTACAACATTGCATGGCAAACAAAATTAGATTCTACTCCGTATGATTTTGTAATATATGAGCACAGGAAATGCAGGTACTCCTCCAGCACACCACCACATGTGGTCATATCTAAGATAACAGTCGACTGAAAATAAATAGGTCAGTCGATTTTTTTAATGAACCGTCCGATCTATAAGGAACGGGCAGATGGCCTTCGTCTACCTCCCGCCAGTCACTGTTGACGATCTTTCTCGAACCGCCAGCGACCACCGGCCCAGACCCCTGCCTCCGCCGCCCCGCCCTCCCATCGACCTCACACCACCGCCGTGCTTGGCAGCGCCCCCAGGCCATCCCTTTAATCCCGGCCGACCTCCAGATCGGGCGCCAGTAGCTCTAGGCCGCACACGCCCCTAAGATAAACACCAAGGCGCTGCTTCCCCGGCGTAATAGGCGTACTAGCGCCTGTTACGCCGGGGAATGCTTCCGTTAATTGGGAATCAACTGGCCAGAAATTGAAATTCAGGGGGGCGACGGACCTCTAGCTAAGGTGAAATAGTATATGAGGAGAAACCTTGTGCATCGCGAGTTACTAGGAACATCTAGTATCAAGAAGAAGCGGTCAACTAGTGTCTTCTGTGGGATGAATACCGTGCAAGCAGAGACGTAAGATTTGCACGAATAAGGGAAGAGGAGTACCTTTTTCGGTTGCCGGTGTGGTCACCTCCACATGTCGCGCCGATCTTCTTCTTTTTACCGGGGAAACCGATGTTCTGGAGGGTGCAGGCTTGGACGAACCCATGGCCAAATTGTTGACTGTGTTGCCGTGGCCGTATGTCGGCGGAGGGGAAGCAGATCCGAGGCGGCGAAGGACGGCGTAGCAGGAACAGCTCCGGTGCGGTGGAGGGTGGCGAAGTTGGAGCGGCAGCGGTGAGGCGCAGGACGGCGTGGTTGAACTGGCTCGGGTACGGACGGCTCGGCCTCGGCTTCAACTACTAGCCGTGGAGGGCGTTGCGGTTGAGGTTGCGGTGGACGACGACGTCGGGGTATCGGCTCCGGCGTGATGGAGGAGGGCGGCGGTTGATGGGTGGGATGGGGTGGCGGACGGAGGACGCCGGGGTTTCGCGGCTGGTGGAGAGGTAGTTTTGGCGCCCACGGAGTACGAATGGGGAATCGGACGGGTGGGGGGAACCATGTTTCGGTCTGGGACGCGCTTGTTTTTGGCTTTTTTGAACAGAAGATGGGACGCGCTTGTTTGAAATTTGGGGAAAGTACAAACTTTGCCCCCCTCTTAAATTTCGGACCTACTGCGGGTCGGGGGTAGGATGGTAATCCCAGGTGTCCCAAATAGTGGGCGGGAGCGATTTCGGCCGCGCGCATGTGTGCTTAGGCGGCCATTGTGTATGAATGTTTTTCGGATGCGGTTGCGTGGCGTCTAGATGAAGCTACAAACCTACCCCGGTTTAGACCTTTGGACGTCGGGCCGGTAGGTTTCACGGGTCGGAGTTATTAGAAAAGTAATTTCCTTGTACTACCAAACATTGGTCTCACGCGGTTTCGGGCGAGTAGAGGCTCTTTTGGCGCTTCGTTCGAAATTTTGAAACACAAGCATTCACGTTTAGAGTACTCTTGAACTATGAGGATTGACCTAAATAGACAACGTTATATTTGACCTTGTATGTTTGAAAACCTCATTAAATTATCCGCTTCTTTTTGAAATTTTGACACTTGAAAATCCTATAACTACGATTATTTTGGAATGGAGGAGCTAAATTTGAATCTATTTTGTACACGACTACATATGCTATTATGTACAAAATCAGAGCAAAGATTGGTGCCCCCATAATTTAGGTATGGTTTACAAATGCCATGATATCAAATTCAAATAATTGAATGGACTTCATGTTGAATTCGATTTTTTTAAACCACCTTAAGTTGAATTCAAATGTATGCTAGTTCATAGGTAGCTATTTATAATGTCCATTGTGTAACTTTCGTATGTATAATGTGCTTTACACACACAACATGAACTATACTCACGTTTATATTCGATTGCTAAAGCGATGCATTGTCTGGAGTTCAAAATACTAACTATGTGGATCAATTGTGTCGAATAATAACATAGACATGCTCAAATTCGATAGAATCTAGATGTCTGATGGATCAATGACCGCTCCTTACGCGAATTGCAAATATCATGATCCCATCCTAATATTTGGATACAATTTATATCTTTAATCAATGTGTAGAGCAGTCTTTTACGTGTAGTTTCACTCTCCATCGGTGGTCTCTCACACATGCTCACACACTCTCTCCCGAGGTGTCTTTCTCGCACACATGCTCTAGATATAACCCTCCCTCCCTCTCGTAACCATTTACAACTGTTTTCACTAACCTTTATCACAAGCACTCTTCCTCTCGCAAACATACACACGCACAATCCTCATCGACCCTTTCTATATACATGGACCTGCCTACGTGTCTCATGTACGCACATTATCTTTACGCCTGTCTCTCACGCATTGTCTCACACCTCTCTTCCTAATCGACGAGTATGATTCTAGCAGAGCATTCTGTAGGATGCCCCTTAAAGTTAGGTTGGATGAATAGTAATATCAGAGATAAAGGGGTTACCTTAGTCCGAGAACCTAGGGTTACAAATCCTAGCCGGCTTTGTCAGTGGACACAGAGTCCTTCACAATTCTGCTATCTTTGTCTTGTACGACTAGTCATCCATGGGTCTTCCTAAATGCGTCACGGGCCGACCAATGTGGCGCAGGACGGAACCGAACGAAGGGCCTCACCTCGACCCACCGGACCTCACGCGGTGACACACCCTCTGCCCCCACGTCTCATTATCTTCTCACACCCACACATACCAACACAAACACCACACACACAGAAAATTTCTCCTGGTGCCTCTATTCCCTCCCCCCTTGCATATACACACTCAAGGGAATGGAATCTCTTGTCGTGACGTCATATTCGTCTCTCTCTCTCTAGACCACTCTCATTTCTCGTGCTATCTCTCCCACGCCCCCCCCCCCGTCGGCCCCTCTATCCATGCCTCTCTCGAATACGTAATACACACACATACCTCTCTAGGCCCCGCCAAATGCATCAACTACACATTCACACATGTTACATCACGTACCCCATTGATCTAAAAAGCCCTCTCTTCACGTTTATTTCGCATACAACATTCCTTTTGAATAAAGTGTGGCCAAAAAATTATTTTAGAGTTTCTACATATATACAACATTACAAAGTTATATGGAGGAGTACGAACGCTAATTTGCATTGCATGGTGCCCACAATGATATTTATTCCGCACTGTGAATTTGTATATTTTTATACTATATACAAAGTTAGTCATAATAAAGAGAAACGAAGAGCATCTCTCTCTCCATCGCATACCCCCCTGTACGCCCCTTTCACGTATGCACACAAAACTATCTCCAGGTCCTCTAAAAGTAAGCCCCCAGAAAATTCACGCATGTTTCATCTTTCTCTCGCGATATATGCAATGACGATCATTGTATTTGAAGCGAAAGCACGATACGTACATTGGACTTCAGAATCCACTCATTACGGTCACCATTTACGTTTAGTGGTTATTATACAGTCACGGGCTCACCGTACAACTCTGTATTTGCTCATGACATGACTAGTTGACCAGTTAAACGCTCCACGTGGCACCTCTAGTGTTGCATCACATTATCTCACTACCATCGTGCCCACCTGTCGACTTGTATCTACTCTACATCTACACTCTTATAAAATACATAAAATACACTCTTATAAAAAACAGAGTTGGTGATGATGGTGTGCCTGCCATCCTGCAATATAGGCCGTCCGATTTATATCTGACGGATAGGAAAGAAACTATGGCAATTTTGCAAAAAGGTACCCACACACCTCTCCACATTTGCAAATAAGGCCTTCCCTCGTTCATCCTTTTCTCTCACAAGATAAACAAGTCATACAAATGCATCTTGATGTTACGTGCAACGCACGGGCATCTTGCTAGTAAGAATGAAAACAAACGACAAAAAATATTTGGACGGTGGTTCGAAGTCATGACCGCGGGCACAGCGGACAAGGTGGCCTTGTATTGGTATGCTGAGCCGTCTGTTTTAACACACAGGAGCTGGTGTGGTGATTATACACACACGCACGCATGCACACGAACTGCATCCACGCAACACTCACACAAACACATGCACCCACGCACGCACGCAACACTCACACGTACACACGCAGCCACGCACGCACGCAACACTCACACGCACACACGCACGCATGCATGCACACACCAGTACACCACACGACCAACACACACTCTCACGCTCAAGTGCTCAACCTACACGTGCATGCGCACACATCAGGCCCTGACAGACACATACACAACCAGGTGATTCCCGCGCACGGGTTGGAGCCTTGTCGCGCCTGCGTAAATTTGTGTTTATCTGACCTTTTGCCTATGCGAACTGACAGGTGGGACCCACAAGGAACGTGGTCAATTTAACTAGTCAACATGGCGCCACGCAGACTATTTGGCCGGTCAACAGAGTGCAATCCGATGCTGAACTGTGAGCAAGTGACCGTATAATCACCGCAAAACGTATATAGTGACCGTAATCAGCTTATTCTGAAGTTCGGTGACCGTATTACGCTTTTCTCTCTGTAGGCCCTCCAAAACTACATCTCTACACGTTCTCGCATGTTACATCTAACAACTATGCAATACAGCACTACTACTACACTCTAACACAATAAATCATATGTGTTTTTAGTTTTACTAGATATCATATTGTTACTTATAATTATTCAGTTTGCATACATTAAAATTGCCTTTGAAATGTATGGCCAGTATCATCTACCGCGCGGGAAAAATCCCGCCCTTTCCTGTTTAATCGGGTTTGTATCGATGGATCGTGCGAAACAGCAAAACTATAGTACTATACAGTACAAGTGACAGTTCACTGGGCCGTCGTGTCGTCTACTCCTCCGTCGTAAGAGTGGAGCGCTCGCTTTCATAAATCTTCTAGTCCCTTTCGCCGACATGTGGGACATCAAGCTACCGGGTCCACGTGCCATACCGGAATACAGTGCAGAGCAGCCGGGGTGAAGCACCCCAGTCATGGCGCCGGCGTAGTAATGAGCAATGAGGCGTCAAATCACAAAGCTGCACCTTTCCCGCAGTTAAGTTGGAGGGACGAAGCAACCATCATTTCACTCGTTGCTGAATCCGCTTCTCCCTCATCTTCTTCAACTTAACCACGTGTTGCTTCTGCCGTTGTTCTGCCTCATGTGGGACGCGGATCGGCTTGGTAAAGCACTGACACGTGGGACCGCATGTTAGCAAACCGCCAGGACAACGTCCTCCGAAAATAAGAAGCCTAATCCTAGACTTACAAAGGGCTACGTAGCTGCTACGTATACTTTCCATCTAATCTATATATGCCCCCCTGATTTTCAGGTGGGGTGGGCCTAATCCTCTCCTTTAATCCAATCAAATAGTCCCACATCACATCAGTTCGTAACTTTACGTAAACCATTACGTGGATGTAGCATTGCTCAAATAAGAAACCTCCCCCGCCATCCGCGCGGCAAAATCACCTCCTTTTTACTAATCTTGATTCTATAATTTTTTAGATCAATATAATTGAGATTTGTATAGATAGCACACAGGAGCAAAACCAAGTGGTACGGTTAAGGGCATCCACAATGTGTAGCCAAATGTGAAAATAGCTTTTGGCATCGTGGGAACCATTGTGGACGGTGTTGCCAAAGCCAAAAAGATGGAACCGAAGCTCCCTGATTGATTGATTGAAGGAATAGAAAAATGCAACGTCTCTCCTCTTTCTCCCATGCTTGGACGCATGTAGTACAGTATAGAGCACAGAGTCTACTCCCCTGTCCCTTCTATCACAAATCACAAAGCAGTGAGGCGTCAAATCACAAAAGCACGGACGAAGCAACCATCATTTCACTCTTCGCTGACTCCGCTTCTCCATCGTCTTCTTCGAGAAACCATCTCACCGCACTAGTACTCCTAGTAGTACTAGTAAAGGACTTCCTGGATGCAAATAAGGCGGTTGTCTCGGCTTGCAGGCGGCACTTGCGAACGACTTACCGTGGTCTCCCTCAATGGTGTTCTCCGTCGAACGCACTTCGCCAAACCACCAAAAAAAAGATATCGTCGACGTCACCGCAATGGGGAAGGAAGTCAAATATAGTTACTACCTCCATTTTTTGTACACAAGGCCAGTATATCAAAATTACAATTTGCAAAGGGCCACTAACACTAATCGAGGCAAAATTGATGGGGTTAGCAACCAAGGACATTAATATCCCCTGCATGCATGCGGAAGTGAGAAGGTTGGTTTGCATGGCGCTGCATTAATCAAGCGATGAGGAGTGAGATGGTTAGCTCTTTGGTCTTTGGAGAAAAAAATACGCAATTAATTGACACGTGAAACGAGGATTTGTATCGATTAAATCCCGCGAAGGAAAACCCCGCCTTTCTTTTTTAACACTAGTACTCCTAGTACGTACGTACTTATCCTGTTTGGGTCTAGGCCTTGCATTGCCAAACTTCGCCACACATTTTGCCAAGCTTGCCTAAAGTTTTCAAAATGAGAAGGAGGTACACTTGCGCACGGCTGTCCGCGGTCGCACCGCACCCTCACACGGTTCGCTCCTGCACGCCGCGGTCGCACCGCACCCTCACACAGTCGCTCCTGCACGCGCAAACCCATCCAAGGGAACGCACCCTCACTGACACGTGCTGTCGCATGTGAACAAACCAAACTCAGCCATCCTATCACTGACACATAATTTTCGTTCATAGAGTATGTTTATCCAACCGCATGTTGGGGAGTATCCGTACGGCCCGTGCGGTGGTCTGTTGGGGAAGAAGAAGAGGTGAGGAAGAAGGAAAGAAGGGTTAGGAGACGTAGGATATTCATCCAACCGCCTGAAATGGTAGACTGACCCAAGTCAGGCGACTTGCATAACAAATATATATTTTTACACAGCAAAAGATCCATAAAAACAACAACATAAAGAAAAACTATCACTGCTCGCGGAAAGAGACGGCCTCGTCGTCTTTGGCTGCCGGCGCGAACCAGCCGTCACTGCCGACGTGTGTCTCCGCACCGTGGTTGTCCTCGGCCTCCAGCTACTCGTTCAAGCGGAGCGTGCGGGTGCTCTGCACGGACGAGAGCACAGCCTGGTTCAAGTCGAGGACGTCCGGTTCCGCCTGCAGGAGGGCCTCGATGGCAGCGGCATCCGCGCGCTCCGCGTTGAGTCGAGCCTCCGCCGCCCGGTTCAAGTCCAGGACGTCCGGTTGTGCCTGCAGGAGGGTGTCGATGAGAGCGGCATCCACGTGCTCTGCGTCGAGTCGAGCCTCTGCCGCCCGGTTCAAGTCCAGGAAGTCCGGTTCCGCCTGCAGGAGGGCCTCGATGGCAGCGCGGCATCCGCGCGCTCCCCCTCAAGTTGAGCCTCCGCCGCCCGGTTCACATCCACGACATCCGGTTCCGCCTGCAGGAGAGCCTCGATGGCAGCGGCATGCGCGCGCTCCGCGTCGAGTTGAGCCTCTGTCTCCCTGTCCTCCTTTAGTATCGCCATGTTGAACCGCTGGTCCGCCTGCACCATGGGGGACTCGGACGCCGGCACGAAGTCGACGTCCATCATCTCATACCCATCGGGGGCCTTATGCACCGCGACCTCCGCCATGAACATTGGATCGGCTTCCTCCTCCTCGTAGCTTGGCTCCAGAGAACTCGGGGATTGGCCCGCCGCTAAGCGAGCTTGGGAACGGAGGTCTGTGGCGCCGGCCGCCGCCGCGATTTCTGCTCGGTGCTCCGGCGTCAGCATCTTGTAGTAAGTGATCTTGCGGCGCACCATGGCTTTCCGGCGAACTAGGGGACGCTTGATGCGGGCTAGGGGATCGAAAGCTGGGGGAATGGGCTGGAGATTTGGTGTGGTTTTAGGGCAGTGGCTGGCGTAGGCCGAGCAGCGAATGTTCTGGTGTGAATAGTGGTTCCGGTGACGACCGGTCAATCGGTTTTGACTGTACATCGCTCTTGTCGCGTTCGCGTTGCAGCCCGGCACGCTGGACCCTCCACGTCGCTCACCGAATGGAACGCACTTCGTCTTGCATTTTCGCTCGCTTGTGGGACCGCAGATGAGAGCAAACCGACGTCCCTCCCCTCCCCCGCCCGCGTCATTTATTATACCACCACTCCCTCCGTTTTATGCGGAGTAAATAAAAACAGAGGGAGTATACTATGGATGAGGATCCCCTGACGTGGCCGAACCCATTGAGTAACTGACATGCGGGGCCTAGCAAGCATGGGGTCCACCAGTAAGTGACCGAAAGGGAGGGTAAGGCAGGGATACCTACGTCAGAGGATCCACTTCCACTATAATACTTTGACCAAATGTTAGAGTAATAATATATGACATGCAACTTACACAAATGTTAGAGTAATAATATATGACATGCAACTTACAGAAAGCATACAGGGTCTAATCCGTTTTTCGAGGCTAACTTTGACCAAATGTTAGAGTAATAATATATGACATGCAACTTACACAAAGCATACGCTCAAATTCGTATGTGAAAGGAGTTTCCAATGATATAATTTTCACATTATACATCTCATGTACTATTAATCTTGTCAATAGTCAAATTGGAAACCATCTCGAGTACAAATCTAGGAGTACGTACGAATCTAACAATATTGATTGGGCGTTGTTGAATGTTGATACCTTTTTCATCAAAGTAGAGATACTTTGACTACACATAAAACTTATATGTAAACTAGAAAGGATAGGGGGAGTATATTGTACGCTCAAAAACGAAACGAACATTGAATACCCTTTATATATGATTTGCGGATGCTATGATCACCGGTTCAAAATTTTGAATCCGCCTTAGGTATCACGTGCCCCCACTCGTTCCCTCTCGATTTCATCTCGGGGTCCGGAGATCTATTGAAAGAGGACTAGGGTGGGTACATGCGAATGATACTCGGCGGAATGTTCAAATGAGGCATGCGGGAGGATGGACTCGACTGGAGGGCGACATGATCGATGGAGAAGAGGGTTGGAGAGGAATGAGAAATAAGCAAACGCCACATGATTATACTTGAACGGCTCAAATAAACAATAAGTTGTCTCGCTTGGCCTACATAGTGAAAGGCCTAATGCGCAACGCGAAGCACTGACGCTCGAATATGGCTGGGAAAACAGGGAAACCGACATGTGGGGCACACCCGTCGGGATGACGTAGCGCAGACTAGTCCAATGGAGGAGCTGGCCCACGACCTCCTCGCCACCGACAACCGTTCATGTGGGTCATTGGGGCCAACAATGGGGCGCAGCTCCAGCACCGCCTCTGGACACGGCGGCCGCGGTGAGCGACATGCTCATATCGTCGCTAGACACGGTCGGTTCAGTGTGCCGAGGGTGGCGTTAGTGCTGTGGCACGACCAACAGTATGTTTGGTTTGTGCCCAAGGTTGCCCCATCAAAGCATTGGGTAGCCAAAATTTTGGTTGAGGTATTGGTTGGCCATGATTTGGCAGACATTGGCAAGAAAAATGAACTAGAGTTGGCTAGAGTTCATTGGCATGCCAAAGAAATGGCAACCATCCAAACAAAGACCAATCTTTGGGTCATGACCAAAATTTTAGTTGAGGTATTGGTTGCCCATGATTTGGCCGACATTGGCAAGAAAAATGAACTAGAGTTGGCTAGAGTTCATTGGCATGCCAAAAAAATGGCAACCATCCAAACAAAGACCAATCTTTGGGTCATGACCAAAATTTTGGTAAGGTGCACTTTGGCCACAATCCAAACACACCCCAACACCCGGCTCGTCGAGGATGCACAGGGCGCTGCGACGCGTCCGCGGAGTGGTGTAGCGGGGCCAACTGCATCCTCTGGACCTGAGACCATGCCGGGTCGTCTTGCTTTTTCAATGACATGCGGGGATTGCATGTGAGCAAAGGGCATCTCCAACGTTGCCACGACCGCAACTGACTACCCTGGCACACCAAAACCCTCGTCCCTCGCGCCATCGCGCGGTGCGTTCCCAGCCGGCGCCAGCTGCCCGCATTCATGCCGTCCGTTCGTATGTCGTCTTTAAGAGGCTCGGTGCCCGAGGAACCAACTCCGGTGACTTAATGACGCACCCGGACGCTTGGCCTCACCGGAATGCGCTACTTAAAGCGGCGACGCCCAGCTAACCTCCACACCATAGCGCATCGTCCTCCTACCTGGCACCACATCCGCCATGCCCGCAAGTGCGAACGCTCTGCGGGAGAGCTTGTATTCGGGGATGAAGCTCGAGGTCGCCGCCCTCACTCAAGTCACCTCTCGCGATGCAATAGCGGCGTAGCCGGACGCGGACGCGACCGCACAAGCGGTGGCCACGCTGGCGGCCGACGACGGGAGCACCGTCAGCCACGCGTCCTACTTGCCGCCGTCCAACGTCCGGCACCGCCGAGGTCGGGGACTCCTCCGAGGATGAGTAGGGCATGGGAGGCGGCAGGGCATGGTGTGCCAACAGGCCGGTCCGTATCCCGTGTTCTACTCTTCCTCGCCAGAGACCGCACCTTCACTTCACGGGTCTTGAACCCCGCCCCCGTACATAGAGATCGCAGATGGAGGACGTCGGTCGCCGCCGTAGAATAGGTTTAGGGTCGGGTTTCTTTTATTTTTCTGTCCTATAAAAGTTCGAGATGTAATGAAAATCTGCCGTGTTTGCATTAATCTCGGCCGGTGTATATGAACTTTCACAATAATATATATATATTGTAGGAGTACTAGCAAGATGCCCGTGCGTTGCATGGGAGATCAAGATCTTCTGGGAGAAAAGGATGAACGAGGGAAAGCCTTATCTGCAAATGTGGAGAGGAGTGCGGGTAAATTGTCATAGTTTCCTTCCTATCCGTTAGATATAGATCGGACGGCCTATATTGCAGGATGACAGGCACACCATCTTCACCAACACTGCTTTTTATTGAACCGAGACAAACTAACATGCGAAGTAAAATAAACACATAGGGTCTATACATACACAAATTATCTTAGGCACTCCAATAGTACGTCCACTACACATTCACGCATTTCACATCTTTCTACATCTACGGGAACCTACGAAAGGGTTAACGTAAATTGCCTCTCTCTCTCCTCCCCTGATTTTCATGGTGGTGGGCCCCTCCCTCCCCCCAATCTACAATCAACAGCTCACATGTTTCACATTACGTTAATTACGTAACTGGGATTACGTAGGTGTAGCATTACTCGTCCTAAAAAACCCAACTAAGCCAACCTCCCAGCATATCGCGCGGGAAAAGACCCGGTCGCGCCGTTTTAGTCGGGATTACCGGATTACTAGTATTAGTATCGATGGATCACGCGAAGCAAAAAAAAAATTTTGAGGGGGCGAAGCACCTAGTTTAAAAGGAAAAAAGGTGGTACACTCACAGCACTCCTGTCGCGGTCGCATTGCACCCCACACACGTTCGGTCCTGCACACGGCTCACGCAAACAGAACGCGCTTCGGCTTGCCTCTTCACTGACACGTGGGACTGCACTTGGAGAAACCGACCATGCGCCAAACTCCCCCCGCCCACCGCGCGAAAATCCTCCCCCCCCCACACCCAAAAATTCCCCCAAATCCGATTCAACCGCCCTTCGGCCAACTAGCCAATAATATTCCCCAAACCCCCCTCCCCCCTGTCCCCCTCCACTCCATTCGCTCCGCCAAAGCCGCCCTCCCCGCCGCGCCGATACGTCGGCGCCGCGGTTCGGCGATCCTCTCGCTCCCACAGTACGCTCTCGTAGACTGCCGTCCTCTAGCCGCGCTGCCACCTCTGGCTACGTTCTTGTGGAGGCGCACGGCGGTTAGCGCCGCCACCGCTGGCGACGTTCATGTGGAGACGCACGGCGGTCAGCTTCTCCCACGGTACGCGCATTCTAGACTGAGGCCCCGTTCATGTCGATGTAGCGCTAAATGTTAGCCGATAGACACTGTTATTCTCACTGTTTGCCGAAGTAGTTTACGGTCAATATACTCTGCTTAAGAAGCTTCCTTGCCCTGTTCTGCACTCAATCTGCTTAGCTGAGATGGCATGCCAAGGCCGATTAGTTGCTAAAATATCCTGCCATATATTTATTGTGACGTAGATTGCCATGGTCTAGTAGCCAGTCTGTTAGGTGAAATAGCTCTACACCGTTTTATACTCGATCTTTGTTGCTGCGATGGCCTTCGATAGTTCGATGGCTGTGTGCTCGGCCTCATTGACTGCTGAAACAGCCTGCCATAATTTGGCACTCAAATCTGTTTGCTGAATTAGCTTTACATATATTTCGTTACTTATATCTGCACGTCCAAATATCTTGCCATAGCTTTAGACATCGACCTAGGTATTTTTTTTCTGGACTTCATAAAAAAGCATATATGTTTATCATGTAATATCTAGTAGAAGAACAGTTAGAAAATAGGGTTTAGGGTTTTCCGTGGGGCAAAGCCTCTCCACGTCTTTCTATATATATAACAATCAACATACAATTACATACGTACAGGGTACGTGTACATGACACGCTAGACCTATTTTAACACTCCCCCTCAATCTGAACTTCTACTCTGTACAAGGTTTAGATTGGTACTAAAACGGTCTAGCATCTGTCTGGTGGCTGGTTTAGTAAACACATCAGCCAGCTGATCATTAGAAGAAATGAATCTGACCTCAAGAGCTCCAGAAGCAACACGCTCACGCACAAAGTGAAAATCAATCTCGATGTGCTTGGTACATGCATGGAAAAATGGGTTGGCGGTCAGATATGTGGCCCCTAAGTTATCACACCAGAGAACCGGAACACGCTGCTGAGACACTCCAAGCTCTTTGACTAGTGACTCTACCCAGATGGCTTCAGCAGCTCCATTCGCCAAGGCTTTGTACTCGGCCTCTGTACTCGACCTCGACACTGTTGGTTGTTTCTTCGAACTCCAGGAAATGAGGTTCGGTCCAACGAATATGGCGAAACCTCCAGTTGATCGACGATCATCCGGACAACCTGCCCAATCTGCATCAGTGAAGATACTAATGCTAGTAGAGACAGCCTTGCGAAATTTTAGCCCTGTGTGCAATGTTCCTTTCACATAGCGTAAAATCCGCTTAACATCTTCCCAATGAGCATCAGTGGGCTGTGAGAGAAACTGACACACCTTGTTCACTGCAAATGAAATATCTGGACGGGTGAGTGTTAAATACTGCAGTCCACCAACAACACTGCGATACCGGAAAGAATCATCGGTACTGAGAGGCCGTCCAGACCATGCAAGCTGCTCGGAAGTAGACAGCGGTGTGGAAGTAGGCTTACAATTCTCCATGCTCACACGGTGTAAAAGATCCAAGGCATACTTCCGTTGAGTCAATGTCATCCCCCCTAAATTGTAGGACGCTTCCAGACCAAGAAAATACTCCAACGACCTAAGGTCCTTGATAGGAAAACTGGCAGCGAGGGCATGAACAAGACCATCAACCGCACATGGAGAAGATCCGGCAATGACAATGTCATCCACATAGACAAGCATATAGATCTGAACATCACGATAGCGGAAGAAAAACAGAGATGTATCTGCTTTGGAGGAGGCAAAACCGAAAGCGAGAAGACGAGCACTGAGCCGAGCGTACCATGCACGAGGGGACTGCTTGAGTCCATAGAGTGCGCGCTGAAGCTTGCACACATGCGAGGGAAAATGAGCATCCTCGAAACCAGGTGGCTGCTGCATATAGACGTCCTCGGAGGGATACCCATGAAGGAAAGCATTGCTGACATCAATCTGCCGAAGACTCCAACCGCGAGAAACAGCCAAGGCAAGAACCAAACGAATGGTGGCCGGCTTGACAACCGGACTGAAGGTATCACCATAGTCAATGCCAAGCTGCTGTGTGAAACCACGGGCGACCAGACGAGCTTTGTACTTATCAACAGAGCCATCCGGACGGTGCTTGGTCTTGAAGATCCATTTGCTCCCCACAATATTGACACCGCGCGGCCGAGGCACAAGAACCCAAGTCTTGTTGTGATGTAGAGCGGTGAGCTCATCAACAATCGCGGTACGCCAGGCAGTCTCACGGAGAGCATCACGATGAGAGACAGGCACCGCAAGAAACGCACGGCGACGGGGATCATAGCGGATAGTCCCGTCGGTAGGAACAAGAGCATGGCGAGTATGATCGCGGGTGCGGGTAACCATGGTGTGTGCAGGAGCAGCTGGGGGCGTCGCGGTCAAGGGAGCTGGACTCCCCTCGACAGAGGGCGACGCGAGCTGCGGTGGCGATGGCGGAGCAGCATCCTCGAGCACCGGGGCGGGGGACACCGCGTCACCGCGCGGCAAGGAGGCCGCGGAGGGGCCGGGCGAAGCGGCCGGGTCCATGGACGGGCCGGTCGAGCCGGGCGAGGCGGTAGCCGATGGACCAGCCAGGCCGGGCGAGGCGACGACCGAGTCGGGCGACGCGGGAGCCGAGCGGGGAGACGTGCATGTCCCATGCACGTCGATCGCCAAGGAGGGTTGCGCGACGGCCACGTGGGGGCGGCGGGCAGAGGGCGTGCATGCGCCATGCACGTTGAGCGCCAGAGAGGGCAGAGCCGAAGAATCCTGCACAGAAGCAACTAGGCCTGGGACAGGCTTGTCAGTAGACAAATAGGACAAGTCGTATTTGCGCATATGGTCACCTATAGCCGGTTCAGTGGGAGGAAAAGAGAGAACATCAGCCAAAGAAGAGACATCGGAAGTGACCCAGGAGTGGCATAGGGAAAAACAGACTCGTCGAAAACAACATCACGGGAGATGTAGACACGTCCCGAGGAACGATCAAGACACTTGTATCCCTTATGCATCAGACTATAGCCCAAGAAAACACACATGGTGGATCGGAAAGCAAGTTTGTGTGCATTATATTTGCGCAAACTAGGCCAGCAGGCGCACCCAAAAGTGCGAAGAAACTTATAATCGGGGTGCACCTTAAGGAGACGATATATGGGTGTATCGTGTTGAAGAACAGGTGTAGGCATGCGATTAATGAGATAGCATGTCGTAAGGAATGCCTCATCCCAAAAACGCAATGGGAGAGAAGAATGAGCCAGCAAAGCAAGGCCTGTTTCAACAAGATGACGGTGTTTGCGTTCAGCAATGCCGTTCTGCTGAGACGTGTGCGGGCAAGACACACGATGAGAGATGCCAGTGCGTTGGAAATAACGATGCAACCGGTGATACTCACCACCCCAGTCAGACTGAACAACTATCATTTTAGTGTGGAGAAGACGCTCAACATGAGCCTGAAAGGCATAACATACTTGCTCAACGTCAGACTTATGCTTAAGGAGATAAATCCAAGAGAAGCGAGAGTAATCGTCAACAAAGCTCACATAATATTTATAACCTCCGGAAGAAGCAATAACTGGCCCCCAAACATCAGAATGAATTAACTCAAGAGGCATAGTGGAAACATGATGTGATAAATGATAAGGCAATTGTCGACTTTTAGCACGCTGACAAGCATCACACACAGAAGTCTGACGTTCAGAAGAGCACACTAAATAATTATACCTAACAATGTTGTGAACAATATTATTCGTGGGATGATCGAGACGCTGGTGCCACTGGGACGGGGTGGTCTTGACGCTGAGGGACGCTTGGCGGGTGGAGGATGACGACGCGCGACCGAACGGGATGGGGTAGAGTCCACCATGACATCTACCGTGAAGAAGGATTTTCTTCGTGGCCGTGTCCTTGACAAGGAAAAAGAAACGGTGAAATTCCACAAAAACATCATTATCAAGGACGAGACGATAAACGAAGAGAAGATGTTGATGAATGTGTGGTAGACGAAGAATATTGCGTAAACGAAGGGATGAACCGGGTATAGTGGAATGACCAATATGCGAAATACACAAACCTGCACCGTTTGCCACTTGCACTTGATCCTTCCCGCCGTAGCGCTCGTGGAAGTGCAGACGATCAAGATCATTCGTCAGGTGGTCTGTCGCACCAGTGTCCAGAATCCAGTGCGGCGGCTCATGGGATGAGGATGTGGACGCGGAGTTGGCAGCGCGGTGGTCATGATCATAGCGGTTGCGATAGTCGCCGGCCTCATGACCCCAATTCTTGCATATCTGGCACCGGGGACGCCAGCGGCGGTTGCGACCACCCCCATTGCCACCTCCGTTTCCTCCTCCATTGCGGCTATTGCCGCTGTTGTTGTTGTTACGACCAGAGGGGTTGCCCTGGCTGTTGCCATAGCCGCCCGAGCTGGGCGGGAGGGAACCGGCGGAGGGGCGGCCGCCGCTCGAGCGGCCAGAATCGGAGGCTCGGCCGGAAGTGTTGTTGTAGACCGGCCGAGACGCGACGTTGGCGGAGGACTGCCAATCCTCGTGCTCGGACAACTGCTGCTGAAGGGCCTCGTAGTGGAGAACGCTGGAGTAGGACGCGGGGAACGTGATTGGCACGCCCGCGAAGTTCATGGAGGCAGCGATGGGGTTGAACGCCGAGCCGAGCCCGGTCAGCATGTAGTCGATGATCTCATCATCGCGAAGAGGAGAGCCGGCGGCGGCCATCGAGTCAGCGAGGGCCTTGACCTTCTGCATATACTCGCCGGCGGGACGATCTCCCTTGCGCAGCGCCGGAGGTTGCGCACGCCGGCGCTGTTCTCGGCGGCGAACATGGTGTGCACGGCCGCCTAGGCGGCGGCGGCCGACCTGCAGCCAATGAGCTGCGCGGAGATCTCCACGCTCATCAAACCGAGGAGATGCCCGAGAACCTTCTGATCCAGCGTCCACCATTGCTCGGAGTCAGGGTTGGACACGGTGCGGGCGGCCTCGCCGGTGCCTGTCGTCACGGTCGGCGCCGGCGCGGTGGCCGAGCCGTCGAGGAAGCCGTGGAGGCGAACTCCGGCGAAGTTGGGGAGGGCAAGAGCCCTCCAAAGCATGAAGTTGCTGCGGTCAAGCGAGACCGCGATGGGCGGAAGGACGGGGATGGGAGCCGTCGCGGCGGGTGGGGCGATGACGGGGCCAATCGGGACAAGCGTGGAGGGGGTGGTGAGCGTGAGCACAGAGGAGGGGGTCATTGTGGGTGTCGGCGCGGTGGACATCGCAGTGGCCGCGAGGAAACTGCGGCGGTGGCGGCGGCGGCGGTGGGAGGAGAGGCGGCGGCAGCTAGGGTAGGCTCTGATACCAAGATAGAAAATAGGGTTTAGGGTTTTCCGTGGGGCAAAGCCTCTCCACGTCTTTCTATATATATAACAATCAGCATACAATTACATACGTACAGGGTACGTGTACATGACACGGTAGACCTATTTTAACAAGAACTAATTTGTATGTCTAACAGATGGACAGGACTTGGATAACTTCTGCTCGAAGATTTTCCGCTGCATATGTCGAGGGGGTTGAAAACTTCATGAACTTTATCAGAGCTGAGTACGGTGGTCCGAAATCAGATGTGCTCTGCCCGTGTAGCAGTTGTATGAATTCAGTTAGAAGACCCCAGTCAACTGTGCAAAATCATCTACACTTGTATGGGATGTCGGTCACATATACTAGGTGGGTTCATCATGGTGAAGCTGTGAACGTCAATGTTATTGACTACGTGGAAGCAGCAGATCACCATCTTGATCTGCCTGATGCTCAGGTGGAAGAGGAGGAGGAGGTGGTGGTGGCGGAGCCATTGAGTTTGACCAACATTGAAACAATGCTACGAAATGCTCGTGCATTCCGTGAACTTTCACCTGCAGAAGAAAAACGGTGGGCCCGCATGTTGGAACAATGCAACGTTGCTGTCACCCCAGGAAATAAGCTGTCAGTATTCTCAGCTATGGTCACCTTTCTTCAGGTGAAGACATCTGAGCGGATGCCCAACAAATCATTCGATGCGATGTTGGTTGCTTTCCGCAAATCTTTCCCAGATGCGTCTGAGCTGCCACACACCTATAGTAAAATGAAGAATTTCCTTCGTGTAGTTGGAATTGGATATGATATGATCCATGTTTGTAAGAATAATTGTGTTCTGTTCCGAAAGGATTATGCCAACTTAAGTGAATGCCCGAAATGCAAATCATCAAGATGGAAAGATGGTGATGCTGTGAAGAGGATTCCTCATAATGTTCTGAGACATTTTCCAATTACACCAAGATTGCAGAGGTTGTTTCATGATGCTGAAACAAGAGAGGATGTACTGTGGCATTCTAGGAACCAGGAGTACAGAGATCAGAATGTAATGAGCCATCCACCTCATGGTAGTGAGTGGAAAAGCTTCCATGATAAACATTAGACTTGGCTTAGCTTCAGATGGATTTAACCCATTTGGCCACCAGAGCGCCACATATAGCATGTGGCCATTGCTTGTTATCCTTTACAACATGCCTCCAAATGTCTGCACCAAAGAATCAAACTACATGATGGCCTTGCTCATCCCAGGTCCAAAAAGTCCCGGAAAGGATTTTGATTTGTTCATGGAGCCTCTTGTGGAGGAACTTCAACAGCTATGGAAGGGTGTTCTCACTCGAGACCTATATAGCAGCCCACCAGCTGATTTCTTTCTGCGTGTTGTTATAATTTGGTGCATCCATGATTATCCGGCTTTGGGCACTATGTCAGGGCGAACGACACATGGTTACAATGCATGTGTTCGCTGTGACAGGAATCCACTGTCATACGCAGTACTTAGCAAGATCTGTTACATTGGACACCGCCCATTTCCTTGCCAAGGACAAGCCGCATCCTAGAAAATACCGAAGACATGTGTTCAATGCAAAGCATGAAAACCGTGATGCGCCAAAGAGGCTCACCACCGATGAGTTGCAAGTGGAATTAGAGAAGGTCAGGCATATTACACCTGGAAACCATCCTGGTAATGGTAGCGGGAAAAGGAAGCGTGGCAGGGTAGAAGAGAGATTATTGTTTACCCGCAGGTCCACTTTGTGGGACTTGGAGTATTGGAAAGATTTGGATCTGCGGCATAATCTTGATGTGATGCACATTGAGAAAAATATATGTGACAACATTATCGGCACACTTCTTAATATTGAAGGCAAGACGAAAGATACCTTAAAATCTAGGATTGATTTGACACACCTGGGTATCAAAAAGGATTTGCAGGTGCAAGATGAAGGTAAACCACGGGATATGGCACCAGCTGTGTATGTCTTGGACAAGGTAAAAAGAAAATAATTCTGCGAGGTCCTGTCACGTGTGAGATTCCCACATGGATTTGCTTCCAACCCTGAAAGGAGAGTCAGTGCAGATGGAAACAAGGTACAAGGGTTGAAAACTCATGACTGCCACGTCCTACTTCAAAGGGTTTTACCTGTTATCCTTAGAGGATTGGGCCGTCCTGACTTATACAGAGCAGTTGCAGAGTTGGGACAATTCTTCAGGGAACTTTGCAGTAGGAATATCAGGATAGATGCTTTGGAGCATCTTAGGGACAAGATACCAACTATCCTATGCGACCTTGAGAAGATATATCCTCCCGCCTTCTTTGATGTGATGGTGCATTTGGCTGTTCATCTACCTGATGAGGCACTACTTAGAGGTCCAGTACAGTATGGCTGGATGTACCCTATTGAAAGGCGGCTAGGCACTTTCAAGGGCTATGTTAGGAACAGAGCTAGACCCGAGGGTTCCATTGCAGAGGCCTACATTGCTACAGAAGCGTTGACATTCTGCTCAAAATACATTGAAACAACTAATCAGCTTAGCAAAGAGGTGGGTGAAGACAATCCCGGGCTCAATGTTTTTGATTATTTTGTTCGAGTTACAGGGAAGAGTCGACAAGAGGACAAACCTAAAGATTTGGACAAAATGGTTTGGTATGTGTTGAATAACTGTCCTGAGATACTACCTTATATCAAGTAAGTGCAGTACTGCAGCTTATACATCGTAATCTATAAACTTGCAGCACATTCTTATATATTTAGATGTTTGACGCAATCACTATGTTGTGCAGCATCTACAAAGAGGAGTTACTGCCGCAAAATCCAAGAAACATTGACAAACTGGTTATGGCAGGATTTGCGAAATGGTTCAAGAACCATGTAAGCTTTTGAAGTGCACTGTCATTTTTTTTAATATATTAAGTACATAAGATGATCAGCTTGTCTATTTTCTAACCATAGGTTAAGAAGATACGGGAGGATGGGCAGGAAGTTGATGATGCCCTTTACTCACTAGCAATGGGTCCTGATACTCGGGTAAGACATTATGAATCTTGCGTTGTTGGAGATGTGCGCTACAACACCCTTGCACGAGACGAAGGCAGGAAGACACAAAACAGTGCCATCATGAGCACGGATACGTATGAGAAAGAGACAACTGAAATGTATGCTAACATAACAGACATTGTTCAGTTGCAGTACATCTCCAGTTTCGAGGATCATCGGTGTGTGGTTATGTTGTGCTGTCGTTGGTATAACCTGTTTTCCAGGATCACAAAACCCAGAGCTGATGATTATTTCAAATCCATCAATGTCAAGGCGGCGTACCAGACCAACGAGCCTTTTATTTTGGCAAATCAAGCAACACAGATATTTTTCTTGGAAGACACATTTGCACGTAGCGATGACTGGAGAGTATTGCAAAGGTTTGAGCAGAGGAATTCGTTTAATGAAGTTGCACAACAAGATGATGCTTACACTGCTCCTGATGTACAAGATAACACAGATGTTCCTAATATCTTTGAGAACCATCACGTCAATGACGTCGGCGAAAAGATTGCCTGTCGTGCTGTGGACATACAAGAGTTGATCAAGAAGAAGCCAACGTTCGAGGACGTTGAGGACAAAGAAGAAGATGACACCGTGGGGAATTACGATTCAGACTGATACACATGGCGAAGATGTTGATGCTGTTGCTGCGGATGATGATTACATTGCTTTTGTCGTATTTGCCTGTCAGAAGACGTTTTTTATCTACTATGTGAAATTGTGTTCGCTATGACAACTGAAACCTGATGAACATGTTGTTTAGTATTTTGCTCTGAGAACATCACTTGTTATGTATGCTGATTTGTGTTTGGTGACTGTATGACAACTAAAACATGATGACATTGTTGTTTAGTTGTACTCATATTTGGCTGTGAAACTTGAATTTGATGACATAGTTTGCTGTTGGACTGCAATTTGCTCGACGTCTTCGAATGAGAACAAAGCTGACCCGACAGGGCCTCTGCTATTTATTTATTTATATGAGCAAAAGGGGATACCCCCTGATTTCCGTTAATAGAAATCATTAGATGTTCACAACACTACGCCCAGCCTGCTACACAGGTTTCATTCATTACTAGTTTCAGCAAAGTGCTCATGTCGTAGCCACTGAATACATCACGAGTGCTACATACACTGCAAATAAAGAGACAATCATCCTATAGAGCACATCGATTTTGCCCATTATCTTCACAAGCTCTTTCATCTCCTCATTGCTGTCAAGGCCGTTCAACAGCTGTTGCTTGGCCATGATCAGAGGAACTGCATCTTTAACCTTCTGCTCTGCATCTTCCTCTTCTGCCATTCCTTCAGTTACTTGTCCAACACCCCAACCTGCTGGTATTGGGATTCCTCGGCTAACCAAATAATCAGCGTAGTTGCATTCCCCCACATCAGCAACTTTCCAGAAATACAAATCACACGAATCTTCCCTTTTCTGCACGAATCAATTGGAAGATCATCAACCAAACTATTAAAAAATCAGCAACTGAAAGCAGTAGAAAAACACTTCAACATATTATTACCCCATGATTCGGGCATTTGTAGAAGACTCGGCCAGGGTTGCGGATTGTGGTTGAGACGCGACGGATGACTTTGCGTGATTTGCAGCAGTGGCACCACACCAACGGCAGCGGGTTGCGATGAGCAATCGGCTGCGGTGCGCGTGCCGGCGGGGGTGTGATGAGACCCACAGGCGATGGTACGGGTGGCGACTTGGCGCATATCTGGTTGTTGCCTGCTGAAGAGCAGGTGGATGAGCAGCCAGCGGACATGGTTGCTGCGGCCAGAGCTTCTGATGCTAGGCAGAGTAAGTAGAGAAGAGGAGAAGCGAACGTTGGATATGTCAGTTTCATTACTTGCAGAGTAGCATAGCACCATATATAGTCATAGTCTAGGTTTGGATTCGAACCAGCTATAGGAGCACGTCTTTCTTTTTTCTAAAACTTGGCAACGTCTCTTTACTGGTACACTAGCTTGTTCTGTACGCCTTCCCAAGTCTTTGATTTTCTTTCCCTTTTTTTGTGAGGAAGGAAGGAGGACAAAATTGAGAGTTCGTGGGACTCGAACCCAAGACCTCTCAGTTGAAAACCAAGGGTGCTAGTCACTTATGTGGCGAACGTTCCCTGTGAGGAGGACGGCAGACGAACGCATTTTCCTCGCAGTTTTCTTCCTATATATAAAAAAGTATGCTACTTGGTGTCCGCTTAGTCAACAAACGATTGTGCCAACCTTGACCGTTGGATTGACATTCAACGTCTGTCGCGTTTCTTCAGTCTCTTCTTCCTCGAGCCGCCAAAGCCAAACCAGCGCTGGCAGGACCGCCTGCTCCCGCCTCCCACGGCTGGCTGTGATCTTCCCCAACTCTTGTTTGTTCCCGTCCGAGGCCTCACCATCGTCCTCCGCCTTGGTTCGCTCGCCGCGGCGCCGCCCTCCGGTGTTGTCAACATGGTCAACAACCGAGAGGAATAAGGAGATGACTGTACATGGTGAGGATGACAGTAGGGACCCAGCAGCGCGCGCAGTAATTTTGTTTTTTCGGGACGGAGAAGGGTATCAACTAGGTTGTGCGGGACCCGTGGCCCGTCTAGCCCAGGCTTTTATTTCATATGTTTAGCACATGACCAGCCCAGTTTGTTTTTTCCTTTCTGAAAATGGCTAGCCAGCTATTTTGTTTTTTGCAGAATAACCAACATAGGCCTACTTGCTTTTCTACGCCCTGCTGGGCCGGAAATCTTTCAAGACGAGGAGGGATGCATTTTGCCCAGAAAATGGGCTATAAGTAATAAGAAATGGGCTATAAGTAATAATAAATGGGCTGTAAAATGAAAAATACAGCAAACAGGCAATTAGTTCCAAAATACTGTTTTCTTTCGGATTTTGATATTTTAAATTTCATTGTTTTTGTGCGGGTAAAATTTCATTAAATTTAAATTAAGGTATATTTAGATTTAAATTAATTTGAATCTGGCTAGAAATTTCGGGCTGTATGCTGTTCGGGACAGATTTGGAGGCTGACTTGTGGGTCTACTAGGTTGACGTGTACTTTGGCTTTGTCAACTTAGTCCACAAACGATTCTAGCAGCAGTGACCGTTGGATGTAAATCCAACGGCCGTGCTGCTTCTTCAATATCTGATCTTCTTGCTCCAGCCGCCCAAACCAGCTCCGGTGGGACTGCCTGCTCCCGCCTCCCATGGCCGGCTGTGTTGCCGCACAGGCCGCACCGCCCCATCGTACTTCATTGCTGGCCAGGCCATTCCTCTACTCACCCACACCTCCTGTTATTTTCCGGCGACGGAGGCCGGACCAGTAAACCCTCGTACTCCCCACCGCGTGGGCAACCATTGTCGAGTCTTCCCCGGCTCCGTGTTGTTCCCTTCCTAGGCCTCACCGTCATCCACCGCCATGGTGCTCTCGGCGCGGCCTGGTCAACGTGGTCAACGAACGACATCCATCGGCCGTGGACTGTACGCGCAAAATAATGATTCCTCCACCTGACAGCTGGGACCCACCGGAAGGGCCTCTGTATTTCGCGAAAAAAACGTTCCCCCCGCTGACATGTCGGACCCACCAGCTATATCTTCACACGCAAGGAAGTGCCTCCTTATCACGCACAAAAAAATGAATACCCCCTGCTAGCTGGGACTCACCATAGTGGGAGGATGACTTGTGGGCCAACTAAGTTGACATGGATGGAGGGCTTTGTCAACTTAGTCAATATGAACGATTCTAGCTATAGTGACCGTGCGATGTCCATCCAACGGCCGTAGTGCTTCTTCAACCTCTGGTCTTCTTGCTCCAGCCGCCCAAAGCAGCGCCGGTCATGCCGCATGCTCCTGCCTCCCGTGGTCGGCTGTGTTGCCGCGGAGGCCTCACCGCCCCCTACTATTCCCACCGCTGGCTAGGCCCTGCGGCCACGGCAGCCTCACACCGCAGCCAAACCAGTGAACCCTCGTACTCCTCTCCGCGCGGGCTTCCACTGCCGCGTCTTCCCCGGCTCTGCGTCGTCCCCTTCCTAGGCCTCGCCGTCGTCCACCGCCATGGTGCTCTCGGCGCAGCCTGGTCAACGTGGTCAAGGAACGACTTCCATCAGACGTGGACTGTACGTGGAGAGGCTGACAGCTGGGTCCACGGCCGCAGCAAGGAAGTGCCTCCTTATTACGCGGAAAATAATGATTCCTCCACCTGACAGCTGGGACCCACCGGACGGGCCACTGTATTTTGCAGAAAAAACGTTTCCCCCTGACTGCTGGGACCCACCAGCTTCATCGTCGCACGCAAGGAAGTGCGTCCGGGCAAAAAAACGATTCGCCCCTGACTGCTGGGACCCACCAGCTACACCTTCGCATGCAAGGAAGTGCGTCCGGGCAAAAAAACGATTCGCCCCCATGACTGCTGGGACCCACCGGCTACATCTTTGCACACAAGGAAGTGCGTCCAGGAAAAAAAACGATTCACCCCCCTGACTGCTGGGACCCACCAGCTACATCTACGCAGGCAAGGAAGTGCCTGACAGTCGGGACCCACCTGGTCGAAGCATACGTAGCATTGTCATTCTGGTCGCGAACGTGTACGTACATACTGGTCGATGTAGAGGCGCGCACGTGTCGTAGTAGAGGCACGCACGTAGCATGTACACGTATGTACAGCGGCCAGGGTGCAAGAAAGAAAATACAGCCACGTATGTGTACATATGGGCGGGGTCTCGAACGCCTACTCGCGCATACGTACGGCCAGGGCTCGTGTACATGGCTGGGTCGGAACGGAGAAACAGCGTCATCGTCGTGTTCATGGGGAGGCAACGGAATGCGTCGTGTTCATGGGGAGGCAACGGAATGAGTCGTGTTCATCGGGAGGCAACGGAACGCGTGGGAGCCAACCGGCTGGGTCGGAACGGAATGCGTGATCGTGTTCATCGGGAGGGCTTGGACGGAACAGGCGATGGAAACGAGGCCTGGCGTACCGCAAAGCGGAGGAAATGGACCTTCTATGTTCGGAACGGGGTCCTGTTGATCGGGAGGGGTGTGGCGTACCCAAAACGGAGGAAACGGACCTTCTACGGTTGAAACGGGGGTCCTGTTGATCGGGAGGGGTGTGGCGTACCGCAAAACGGACGAAACGGACCTCCTACGGTCGAAACGGGGGTCCTATTGATCGGGAGGGGTGTGGCGTACCGCAAAACGGACGAAACGGACCTCCTACGGTCGAAACGGGGGTCCTGTTGATCGGGAGGGGTGTGGCGTACCGCAAAACGGACGAAACGGACCTCCTACGGTCGAAACGGGGGTCCTGTTCATCGGGAGGGGTGTGGCGTACCGCAAAACGGGACTCCACGGGATACTGTTCATCTCCACCGTCGACCTCCTCCAGCCTCCACGGGCTACCGTCGACCTCCTCCAGCCTCCACGGGCTCCTGTTCATCCAGCCTCCACCGCGCGCTACTCCACCGGCTACTGTTCAACCACCCCTCCACGGGCACCCCTTCACCGTCTACTGTTCATCCAGCCCTCCACACCACGGGGTCCTGTTCAACCACCCCTCCACGGGCACCCCTCCACCGTCTACTGTTCATCCAGCCCTCCACACCACGGGGTCCTGTTCATCCAGAGGCAACGGCACCGCTCACTGTTCATCCAACCCCCCCCCCCCACAACGCTCACTGTTCATCCAATCGATTGGCTTCAGTTAGCAGTAGTAGCAAAGGAATCACTCGATCGGGTTCAGTTAACAGCCATCGATCGATCGCTCGGGTTCAGTAACGCGTAGCCTGTAGTGCAATCGCTCGGGTTCAGTTAGAGCCCAACACCTCGCTCGGGTTCAGTTAGAGCCAACGCCTCGCACACACGCACGTACGTGTACGAGAGAAACGCGCATCGCTCGGCCCCCGACCTCCCACCGTAACCGGGAACTCCCAGAAATTTTCCTCCCCCTCGCTTCTACCACGGTTTTTTCCGTCATGGACGGCCCAAAGAATGTCATGCAGCTGCGTCTCCGGCCCGCCCAGGACGAAAATCCCATTTTCTATCATGATTTTTTGTCATAGAAGTAGGAGCCCACCACATCTATGATGATACCGGGTTTTCTCACAATTATCGTCATAGAAGTGTCATATGTATGACAGAAAAAAATTCCGTTCGGCCCAAAATGTCACGGATGTGTCTTTTTTTTTGTAGTGATCCCGCACGGGAAAACACCCTAGTCGACGGATTCGGACTGGTCGGAGTCAAATCTGCTTCCCACCATGTCGGGGAAGGCCGGAGATCGCACGACGGGAGCTTGGGGGCAGAGTGGACTGGAGGGGAGTGGAGTGGCTAGGGTTTGGTCCGGAGAACGGATGAGGATAAATATATGTGGGGTCAGGTGGGCCGGCTCCGACGTGGCGGACGCACCCGGTTGCGTCCTGTCAACTCCATATACGTCCCAGATTTGGGATGCATATGACGGGGACAGGTCAGCACAGACGTTTGAGGCCGGTTTGAGATGTCCTGGGTCGCATTTTCTTATCAGTCACTAACCGGATTGTCTGCCTGAACGCTTGAGAGGGGTTTGAGGTTCCTGGTTGTAGATGCTCTTACTTGCTACTTTTGTATCAACAATGCCTGCTCTTGATACGTAAACTAATCGTGCATATCTATTTTTTCACGGTAGTTTATTTCCCTTAGTTTCCATGTGACGTTTTATCTTGGATCACTAGACGGGCGAGGTCGGCTAGTGCACTAGCTAGTAAAAATGTGCATCTAGGAATCTTGAAATAAGTCTTGACATAGACATAGTACATACCAATAATGCATTCATTCCACAAATTTTCAAATCAAAATTTGGTTCATAGATCGATAAAAAAGAGAAATTCAATCATGAATAGCTGGGATTTTGATATTGAAGGAAATATGCCCTAGAGGCAATAATAAAGTTGTTATTTATATTTCCTTATATCATGATAAATGTTTATTATTCATGCTAGAATTGTATCAACCGGAAACTTGATACATGTGTGAATACATAGGCAAAACAAAGTGTCCCTAGTATGCCTCTACTAGACTAGCTCGTTAATCAAAGATGGTTAAGTTTCCTGACCATAGACATGTGTTGTCATTTGATGAACGGGATCACATCATTAGGTGAATGATGTGATGGACAAGACCCATCCATCAGCTTAGCATAATGATCGTTAAGTTTTATTGATATTGCTTTCTTCATGACTTATACATGTTCCTCTGACTATGAGATTATGCAACTCCCAAATACCGGAGGAACACTTTATGTGCTATCAAACGTCACAACGTAACTGGGTGATTATAAAGATACTCTACAGGTGTCTCCGAAGGTGTTTGTTGGGTTGGCATAGATCGAGATTAGGATTTGTCACTCCGTGTATCGGAGAGATATCTCTCGGCCCTCTAGGTAATGCACATCACTATAAGCCTTGCAAGCAATGTGACTAATGAGTTAGATACGAGATTGAACTAGGTATGATGATACCGACGATCGAATCTCGGGCAAGCAACATACCGATGACAAAGGGAACAACGTATGTTGTTATGCGGGATGACCGATAAAGATCTTTGTAGAATATCTAGGAGCCAATATGAGCATCCAGGTTCCGCTATTGGTTATTGACCAGAGATTTGTCTCGGTCATGTGTACATAGTTCTCGAACCCGTAGGGTCCGCACGCTTAACGTTCGATGACGATTTGTATTATGAGTTATGTGATTTGATGACCGAAGTTTGTTTGGAGTCCCGGATGAGATCACGGACATGACGAGGAGTCTCGAAATGGTCGAGAGGTAAGGATTCATATATTGGAAGGCTATATTCGGACATCGGAATGGTTCCGAGTGATTCGGGTATTTTTCGGAGTACCGGGGAGTTACGGGAATTCGCCGGGGGAAGTATTGGGCCTTATTGGGCTTTAGTGGAAAGGAGAGAAGGGCCACAAGGGGAGGCAGCGCGCCCCCCATGGGCTGGTCCGAATTGGACTAGGAGGGGGCGGTGCCCCCCTCTTTCCTTCTCCCTCTCCTCCTCCTTCCCTCTCTCCACCTCTTGGAAAAGGAAGGGGACTCCAACTAGGATTGGGAATCCTAGTTGGACTCCCCCTATAGGCGCACCCCTCCTAGGCCGGCCTGCTCCTCCTCCCTCCTTTATATACGGGGGAAGGGGGCACCCCAAAGACAGACAAGTTGATCTTTAGCTGTGTGCGGTGCGCCCCTCCACAGTTTTACACCTCGGTCATATTGTCGTAGTGCTTAGGCGAAGCCCTGCGCTGGTAACTTCATCATCACCGTCACCACGCCGTCGTGCTGACGAAACTCTCCCTCGGCCTCAACTGGATAAAGAGTTCAAGGGACGTCACCGAGCTAAACATGTGCAGATCACGGAGGTGCCGTGCGTTCGGTACTTGGATCGGTTGGATCGCGAAGACGTTCAACTACATCAACTGCGTTACTAAACGCTTCCGCTTTCGGTCTACGAGGGTACGTGGACTCACCCTTCCCACTCATTGCTATGCTTCTCCTAGATAGATCTTGCATGATCGTAGGATTTTTTTGAAATACTACGTTCCCCAACAGTGGCATCCGAGCCAGGTCTATGCGTAGATGTTATATGCACGAGTAAAACACAAAGAGTTGTGGGCGATAATAGTCCTACTGCTTACCAGCATGTCATACTTTAATTCGGCAGTATTGTTGGATGAAGCGGCCAGGACCGACATTACATGACCGCGTTCATGAGACTGGTTCTACCGCCATGCTTTGCACACAGGTGGCTAGTGGGTGTCGGTTTCTCCAACTGTAGTTGAATCGAGCGTGACTACGCCCGGTCCTTGTTGAAGGTTAAAACAGCACACTTGACGAAAAATCATTGTGGTTTTGATGTGTAGGTAAGAACGGTTCTTGCTAAGCCCGTAGCAGCCACGTAAAACTTGCAACAACAAAGTAGAGGACATCTAACTTGTTGCTGTGATGTGATATGGTCAAGATGTGATGATATATAAATTGTTGTATGAGATGATCATGTTTTGTAACAGCTATCGGCAACTGGCAGGAGTCATATGGTTATCGCTTTATTGTATGAAATGCAATCGCCATGTAATTGCTTTACTTTATCACTAAGCGGTAGCGATAGTCGTAGAAGCAATAGTTGGCGAGATGACAACGATGCTTCGATGGAGATCAAGGTGTCAAGCCGGTGATGATGGTGATCATGACGGTGCTTTGGAGATGGATATCAAAGGCACAAGATGATGATGGCCATATCATATCACTTATATTGATTGCATGTGATATTTACCTTTTATACATCTTATTTTGCTTAGTTCGGTGGTAGCTTTATAAGATGATCCCTTACTAAAATTTCAAGGTATAAGTGTTCTGCCTGAGTATGCACCATTGCGACAGTTCTTCGTGCTCAGACACCACGTGATGAGTGGGTGTGATAAGCTCTACGTTCACATACAACGGGTGCAAACCAGTTTTGCACACGCAGAATACTCGGGTTAAACTTGACGAGCCTAGCATATTCAGATATGGCCTCGGAACACTGGAGACCGAAAGGTCGAGCGTGAATCATATAGTAGATATGATCAACATAGTGATGTTCACCATTGAAAACTACTCCATCTCACGTGATCATCGGACATGGTTTAGTTGATTTGGATCACGTGATCATTTACATGACTAGAGGGATGTCTATCTAAGTGGGAGTTCTTAAGTAATATGATTAATTGAACTTTAGTTTATCATGAACTTAGTCCTGATAGTATTTGCATAACTATGTTGTAGATCAATAGCTCGCGATGTAGCTCCCCGTTTATTTTTTATATGTTCCTAGAGAAAAATAAGTTGAAAGATGATAATAGCAATGATGCGGACTTGGGCCGTGATATGAGGATTATCCTCATTGCTGGACAGAAGAATTATGTCCTTGATGCACCGCTAGGTGACAAACCTATTGCAGGAGCAGATACAGACATTATGAACGTTTGACAAAGCTCGGTATGATGACTACTTGATAGTTTAGTGCACCATGATTTACGGCTTAGGAACGGGATTTAAAAAAAGTTTTGAATGCCACGGAGCATATGAGATGTTCCAAGAGCTGGAATTGGTATTTCAGACTCATGCCCGAGTCGAGAGGTATGAGACCTCTGACAAAGTACTTAGCCTACAAGATGGAGGAGAATAGCTCAACTAGTGAGCATGTGCTCAGAATGTCTGAGTACTACAATCGCTTGAATCAAGTGGGAGTTAATCTTCCAGATAAGATAGTGATTGACAGAGTTCTCTAGTCACTATCACCAAGTTACTGGAACTTCATGGTGAACTATACTATGCAAGGGATGACGAAAACGATTCCCGAGTTCTTCGCGATGTTGAAATCAGCAAAGGTAGAAATCAAGAAAGAGCATCAAGTGTTGATGGTTTACAAAACCACTAGTTTCAAGAAAAGGGCAAAGGGAAAGAAAGGGAACTTAAAGAAGAATGGCAAGCAAGTTGCCACTCCCATGAAGAAGCCCAAAGCTAGACCCAAGCCTGAAACTGAGTGCTTCTACTGCAAAGGAAAAGGTCACTGGAAGTGGAACTGCCCTAGATACTTGGCGGATAAGAAGGATGGCAAAGTGAAGAAAGGTATATTGGATATACATGTTATTGATGTGTACTTTAGTAGTGTTTATAGCAACCCCTCGGTATTTGATACTGGTTCAGTTGCTAAGAGTAGTAACTCGAAACGGGAGTTGCAAAATAAACAGAGACTAGTTAAGGGCGAGGTGATGATGAGTTTTGGAAGTGATTCCAAGGTTGATAAGATCACCATCGCACACTCCCTTTACCTTCGGGATTAGTATTGAACCTAAAATAAATGGTACTTGGTGTTTGCGTTGAGCATGAATATGATTGGATCATGTTTATTGCAATACGGTTATTCATTTAAGTCAAAGAATAATTGTTGTTCTATTTACATCAATAAAACCTTCTATGGTCATACACTCAATATAAATGGTTTATTGAATCTCGATCGTAGTGACACACATATTCATAATATTGAAGCCAAAAGATGCAAAGTTAATAATGATAGTGCAACTTATTTGTGGCACTGCCGTTTAGGTCATATTGGTGTAAAGCGCATGAAGAAACTCCATGCCGATGGGATTTTGGAATAACTTGATTATGAATCACTTGATGCTTGCGAACCATGCCTCATGGGCAAGATGACTAAGACTCCGTTCTCCGGAACAATGGAGCGAGTTACATACTTATTGGAAATAATACATACCGATGTATGCGGTCCGATGAGTGTTGAGGCTCACGGGGGTTATGATTATTTTCTGACCTTCACAGATGATTTGAGCAGATATGGGCATATCTACTTAATGAAACACAAGTCTGAAACATTTTGAGAAGTTCAAAAATATTCAGAGTGAAGTGGAGAATCATCGTAACAAGAAAATAAAGTTTCTATGATCTGATCGTGGATACGAATATTTGAGTTATGAGTTTGGCCTTCATTTAAAACAATGTGGAATAGTTTCACAAACTCACGCCACCTGGAACATCACAGCGTAATGGTGTGTCCGAATGTCATAACCGTACTTTATTAGATATGGTGCGATCTATGATGTTTCTTACCGATTTACCACTATCGTTTGGGGTTATGCATTAGAGACAACTGCATTCACTTTAAAATAGGGCACCATCTAAATCCGTTGAGATGACACCGTATGAACTATGGTTTGGCAAGAAACCTAAGTTGTCGTATCTTAAAGTTTGGGGCTGCGTGTTGGGGAACATAGTAATTTCAAAAAATCCTACGCACACGCAAGATCATGGTGATGCATAGCAACAAGAGGGGAGAGTGTTGTCCACGTACACTCGTAGAACGAAAGCGGAAGCTTATGACAACGCGGTTGATGTAGTCGTACATCTTCACGGTCGACTGATCCTAGTACCGAACGTACGACACCTCCGCGATCTGCACACGTTCAGCTCGGTGGCGTCCCACGAACTCACGATCCAGTAGAGTGTCGAGGGAGAGCTTCGTTAGCACGACGGCGTGATGACGGTGATGATGAAGCAACCGGCGCAGGACTTCGCCTAAGCACTACGACGATATGACCAAGGTGGATTATGGTGGAGGGGGCACCGCACACGGCTAAGAGATCAATGATCAACTTGTGTCTATGGGGTGCCCCCTCCCCCGTATATAAAGGAGTGGAGGAGGGGGAGGGCCGGCCCTCCTATGGCGCGCCCCATGGCGAGCCCTACTCCCACCGGGAGTAGGATTCCCCCCTTCCCTAGTTCGACTAGGAGTGGAAGGAAGGGGGAGAGCGGGGGAAGGAAAGGGGGGCCGGCCCCCACCCAATTCAGATTGGGCTTGAGGGGGGCGCGCCCCCTCCTAGGCCTCCCTCTCTTCACTACCACTATGGCCCAATAAGGCCCATATACCTCCCGGGGGGTTCCGGCAACCTCCCGGTGCATCGGTATATGCCCGAACTCTACCGGAACCATTCTGATGTCCAAACATAGGCTTCCAATATATCGATCTTTACATCTTGACCATTTCGAGACTCCTCGTCAAGTCCGTGATCATATCCGGGATTTCGAACTACCTTCGGTACATCAAAACACATAAACTCATAATACCGATCGTCACCGAACGTTAAGCGTGCGGACCCTACGGGTTCGAGAACTATGTACACATGACCGAGACACGTCTCCGGTCAATAACCAATAGTGGAACCTGGATGCTCATATTGGTTCCTACATATTCTACGAATATCTTTATCGGTTAAACCGCATAACAACATACGTTGTTCCCTTTGTCATCGGTATGTTACTTGCCCGAGATTCGATCGTCGGTATCTCAATACCTAGTTCAATCTCGTTACCGGCAAGTCTCTTTACTCGTTCCGTAATGCATCATCCCGCAACTAACTCATTAGTCACATTGCTTGCAAGGCTTATAGTGATGTGCATTACCGAGAGGGCCCATCTCCGAAACACGGAGTGACAAATCGTAATCTCGGTCTATGCCAACTCAACAAGTACCATCGGGGACACCTGTAGAGCACCTTTATAATCACCCAGTTACGTTGTGACGTTTGGTAGCACACAAAGTGTTCCTCCAGTATTCGGGAGTTGCATAATCTCATAGTCATAGGGACATGTATAAGTCATGAAGAAAGCAATAGCAATATACTAAACGATCAAGTGCTAAGCTAACGGAATGGGTCAAGTCAATCACGTCATTCTCTAATGATGTGATCCCGTTAATCAAATGTCAACTCATGTCTATGGCTAGGAAACTTAACCATCTTTGATTCAACGAGCTAGTCAAGTAGAGGCATACTAGTGACACTCTGTTTGTCTATGTATTCACACATGTACTAAGTTTTTGGTTAATACAATTCTAGCATGAATAATAAACATTTATCATGATATAAGGAAATATAAATAACAACTTTATTATTGCTTCTAGGGCATATTTCCTTTAGTCTCCCACTTGCACTAGAGTCAAAAATCTAGATTACACATTAACGATTCTAACACCCATGGAGTCTTGGTGTTGATCATGTTTTGCTCGTGAGAGAGCCTTAGTCAATAGGTCTGCAACATTCAAATCCGCATGTATCTTGCAAATCTCTATGTCTCCCTCCTTGACTTGATCGCAGTTGGAATAGAAGCGTCTCTTGATGTGCTTGGTTCTCTTTTGAAATCTGGATTCCTTTGCCAAGGCAATTGCACCAGTATTGTCACAAAAGATTTTCATTGGACCCGATGCACTAGGTATGACACCTAGATCGGATATGAACTCCTTCATTTCCTGCTTCCGAAGCAGCTATGTACTCCGCTTCACACGTAGATCCCGCCACGACGCTTTGCTTAGAACTGCACCAACTGACAGCTCCACCGTTCAATATAAATACGTATCCAGTTTGTGACTTAGAGTCATCCGGATCAGTGTCAAAGCTTGCATCGACGTAACCATTTACGACGAGCTCTTTGTCACCTCCATAAATGAGAAACATATCCTTAGTCCTTTTCAGGTATTTCAGGATGTTCTTGACCGCTGTCCAATGATCCACTCCTGGATTACTTTGGTACCTCCCTGCTAAACTAATAGCAAGGCACACATCACGTCTGGTACACAGCATTGCATACATGATAGAGCCTATGTCTGAAGCATAGGGAACACTTTTCATTTTCTCTCTATCTTCTGCAGTGGTTGGGCATTGAGTCTGACTCAACTTCACACCTTGTGACACAGGCAAGAACCCTTTCTTCGCTTGATCCATTTTGAACTTCTTCAAAACTTTATCAAGGGATGTGCTTTGTGAAAGTCCAATTAAGCGTCTTGATCTATCTCTATAGATCTTGATGCCCAATATATAAGCAGCTTCACCGAGGTCTTTCATTGAAAAACTCTTGTTCAAGTATCTCTTTATGCTATCTAGAAATTCTATATCATTTCCAATCAATAATATGGCATCCACATATAATATTAGAAATGCTACAGAGCTCCCACTCACTTTCTTGTATGAATAAAACCATATGCTTTGATCACACTATCAAAATGTTTATAAATGGATCGCTGGAGCTTGCACACTTTGTTAGCATCCTTTGGATCGATAAAACCTTTATGTTGCATCATATACAACTCTTCTTCCAGAAATCCATTCAGGAATGCAGTCTTTACATCCATTTGCCAAATTTCATAATCATAAAATGCAGCAATTGCTAACATGATTCGGACGGACTTAAGCATCGCTACGGGTGAGAAGGTCTCATCGTAGTCAACTCCTTGAACTTGTCAAAAACCTTTCGTAACAAGTCGAGCTTTGTAGACAGTAACATTACCATCAGCGCTAGTCTTCTTCTTTAAGATCCATTTATTCTCGTTGGCTTGCCGATCATCGGGAAAGTCAACCAAAGTCCGCACTTTGTTCTCATACATGGATCACATCTCAGATTTCATGGCCTCAAGCCATTTCACAGAATCTGGGCTCATCATCGCTTCCTCATAGTTCGTAGGTTCGTCATGGTCAAATAACATGACCTCCAAAACAGGATTACCGTACCACTCTGGTGCGGATCTTACTCTGGTTGACCTACGAGGTTCGGTAGTAACTTGATCTGAAGTTACATGATCATCATCATTAGCTTCCTCACTAATTGGTGTAGGAGTCACAGGAAACAGATTTCTGTGATGAACTACTTTCCAATAAGGGAGTAGGTACGGTTACCTCATCAAGTTCTACTTTCCTCCCACTCACTTCTTTCGAGAAAAACTCCTTCTCTAGAAGGATCCATTCTTAGCAACGAATGTCTTGCCTTCGGATCTATGGTAGAAGGTGTACCCAACAGTCTCCTTTGGGTATCCTATGAAGACACATTTCTTCGATTTGGGTTCGAGCTTATCGGGTTGAAGCTTTTTCACATAAGCATCACAGCCCCAAACTTTAAGAAACGACAGCTTTGGTTTCTTGCCAAACCACAATTCATAAGGAGTCGTCTCAACGGATTTAGATGGTGCCCTATATAACGTGAATGTAGCCATCTCTAAAGCATAACCCCAAAACAATAGCGGTAAATCAGTAAGCGACATCATAGATCGCACCATATCTAGTAAAGTACGATTATGACATTCGGACACACCATTACGCTGTGGTGTTCCGGGTGGCGTTAGTTGCGAAACTATTCCGCATTGTTTCAAAGAAGACCAAACTGGTAACTCAAATATTCTCCTCCATGATCAGATCGTAGAAACTTTATTTTCTTGTTACGATGATTTTCCACTTCACTTGGAAATTCTTTGAACTTTTCAAATGTTTCACACTTATGCTTCATCAAGTAGATATACCCATATCTGCTCAAATCATCTGTGAAGGTGAGAAAATAACGATACCAGCCGCGAGCCTCAACATTCATCGGACCACATACATCAGTATGTATGATTTCCAACAAATCTGTTGCTCGCTCCATTGTTCCGGAGAACGGAGTTTTAGCCATCTTGCCCATGAGGCATGGTTCGCAAGTACCAAGTGATTCATAATCAAGTGATTCCAAAAGTCCATCAAAATGGAGTTTCTTCATGCGCTTTACACCAATATAACCCAAACGGAGTGCCACAAATAAGTTGCACTATCATTATCAACTCTGCATCTTTTGGCTTCAATATTATGAATATGTGTATCACTACTATCGAGATTCAATAAAAATAGACCACTCTTCAAGGGTGCATGACCATAAAAGATATTACTCATATAAATAGAACAACCATTATTCTCTGATTTAAATGAATAACTGTCTCGCATCAAACAAGATCCAGATATAATGTTCATGCTCAACGCTGGCACCAAATAACAATTATTCAGGTCTAAAACTAATCCCGAAGGTAGATGTAGAGGTAGCGTGCCGACCGCGATCACATCGACTTTGGAACCATTTCCCACGCGCATCGTCACCTCGTCCTTAGGCAATCTTCGCTTAATCCGTAGTCCTTGTTTCGAGTTGCAAATATTAGCAACAGAACCAGTATCAAATACCCAGGTGCTACTGCGAGCATTAGTAAGGTACACATCAATAACATGTATATCACATATACCTTTGTTCGCCTTGCCATCCTTCTTATCCGCCAAATACTTGGGGTAGTTCCGCTTCCAGTGACCAGTCCCTTTGCAGTAGAAGCACTCAGTCTCACGCTTAGGTCCAGACTTGGGCTTCTTCACTTGAGCAGCAACTTGCTTGCTGTTATTCTTGAAGTTCCCCTTCTTCCCTTTACCCTTTTTCTTGAAACTGGTGGTCTTGTTGACCATCAACACTTGATGCTCCTTCTTAATTTCTACCTCCGCAGCCTTTGGCATTGCGAAGCGCTCGGGAATTGTTTTATCCATTCCTTGCATATTATAGTTCATCACGAAGCTCTTGTAGCTTGGTGGCAGTGATTGAAGAATTCTGTCAATGACACTATCATCAGGAAGATGAACTCCCAGTTGAATCAAGTGATTATTGTACCCAGACATTTTGAGTATATGCTCACTAACAAAACTATTCTCCTCCATCTTGCAGCTGTAGAACTTATGGAGACTTCATATCTCTCAATCCGGGCATTTGCTTGAAATATTAACTTCAACTCCTGGAACATATCATATGCTCAATGATGTTCAAAACGTTGTTGAAGTCCCTGTTCTAAGCCGTAAAGCATGGCACACTGAACTATCGAATAGTCATCAGCTTTGCTCTGCCAGACGTTCATAACATCTGGCGTTGCTCCTGCAGCAGGTTTGGAACCTAGCGGTGCTTCCAGGACGTAATTCTTCTGTGCAGTAATGAGGATAATCCTCAAGTTACGGACCCGGTCCGTGTAGTTGCTACCATCATCTTTCAACTTAGCTTTCTCTAGGAACACATTAAAATTCAACGGAACAACAGCACGGGCCATCTATCTACAACAACATAGACATGCAAAATACTATTAGGTACTAAGTTCATGATAAATTATAGTTCAATTAATCAAATTACTTAAGAGCTCCCACTTAGATAGACATCCCTCTAATCATCTAAGTGATCACGTGATCCATATCAACTAAACAATGTCTGATTATCACGTGAGATGGAGTAGTTTTCAATGGTGAACATCACTATGTTGATCATATCTACTATATGATTCACGCTCGACCTTTCGGTCTCAGTGTTCCGAGGACATATCTGCATATGCTAGGCTCGTCAAGTTTAACCCGAGTATTCTGCGTGTGCAAAACTGGCTTGCACGCGTTGTATGTGAACGTAGAGCTTATCACACCCGATCATCACGTGGTGTCTCGGCACGACAAACTTTCGCAATGGTGCATACTCAGGGAGAGCACTTGTACCTTGAAATTTAGTGAGAGATCATCTTATAATGTTATCGCCGAACTAAGCAAAATAAGATGCATAAAGGATAAACATCACATGCAATCAATATAAGTGATATGATATGGCCATCATCATCTTGTGCCTTTGATCTCCATCTCCAACACACCATCATGATCACCATCGTCACCGGCGCGACACCTTGATCTCCATCGTAGCATCATTGCCGTCTTGCCAACTATTGCTTCTACGACTATCGCTGCCGCTTAGTGATAAAGTAAAGCAATTACATGGCGATTGCATTTCATACAATAAAGTGACAACCATATGGCTCCTGCCAGTTGCCGATAACTTTGTTACAAAACATGATCGTCTCATACAATAAAATTTAGCATCATGTCTTGACCATATCACATCACAACATGCCCTGCAAAAACAAGTTAGACGTCCTCTACTTTGTTGTTACATGTTTTACGTGGCTGCTATGGGCTGAGCAAGAAACGTTCTTACCTACGCATCAAAACCACAACAATTTTTCGTCAAATATGTGATGTTTTAACCTTCAATAAGGACCAGGCGTAGCCACACTTGATTCAACTAAAGTTGGAGAAACTGACACCCGCTAGCCACCTCTGTGTGAAGCACGTCCGTAGAACCAGTCTCGCATAAGCGTACGCGTAATGTCGGTCCGGGCCGCTTCATCCAACAAAACTGCCGAATCAAAGTATGACATGCTGGTAAGCAGTATGACTATTATCACCCACAACTCACTTGTGTTCTACTCGTGCATATAACATCTACGCATAAACCTGGCTCTGATGCCACTGTTGGGGAACATAGTAATTTAAAAAAAATCCTACGCACATGCAAGATCATGGTGATGCATAGCAACGAGAGGGGACAGTGTTGTCCACGTACCCTTGTAGACCGAAAGCGGAAGCGTTATGACAACGCAGTTGATGTAGTCGTACGTCTTCACGATCGACCGATCCTAGTACCGAACGTACGGCACCTCCGCGATCTGCACACGTCCAGCTCGGTGACGTCCCACGAACTCACGATGCAATAGAGTGTCGAGGAAGAGCTTTGTCAGCAGGACGGTGATGACGACGATGATGAAGCAACCGGCGCAGGGCTTCGCCTAAGCACTACGACGATATGACCGAGGTGGATTATGGTGGAGGGGGCACCGCACACGGCTAAGAGATCAATGATCAACTTGTGTCTATGGGGTGCCCCCTCCCCCGTATATAAAGGAGTGGAGGAGGGGGGCCGGCCCTCCTATTGTTGGGGATCGTAGCAGAAATTAAAATTTTCTACGCATCACCAAGATCAATCTATGGAGTTTACTAGCAACGAGAGGGGAGGAGTGCATCTACATACCCTTGTAGATCGCGAGCGGAAGCGTTCAAGAGAACGGGGTTGATGGAGTCGTACTCGTCGTGATCCAAATCACCAATGATCCAAGCGCCCACGGATGTCACCTCCATGTTAAACACACGTACGGTTGGGAGAGACGTCTCCTCCTTCTTGATCCAGCAAGGGGAAGGAGAGGTTGATGGAGATCCAGCAGCACGACGGCGTGGTGGTGGAAGCAGCGGGGATCTCGGCAGGGCTTCGCCAAGCTCAGCGAGAGGAAGAGGTGTTACGGGGGGAAGAGGGAGGCGCCAGGGGCTTGGGTGCGCAGTCCTCCCTCCCCCCTCTATATATAGGGGCCCTAGGGGGGGCGTCGGCCCCTAGAGATCCAATCTCAAGGGGGGGCGGCGGCCAAGGGGGGAACTTGCCCCCCAAGTCAGGTGGGGCGCCCCCCACCCCCAGGGTTTCCAACCCTAGGCGCAGGGGGAGGCCCATGGGGGGCGCACCATCCCACCAGGGGCTGGTTCCCTTCCCACTTCAGCCCATGGGGCCCTCCGGGATAGGTGGCCCCACCCGGTGGACCCCCGGGACCCTTCCGGTGGTCCCGGTACAATACCGGTGACCCCCGAAACTTTCCCGGTGGCCGAAACTGGACTTCCTATATACAAATCTTTACCTGCGGACCATTCCGGAACTCCTCGTGATGTCCGGGATCTCATCCGGGACTCCGAACAACTTTCGGGTTACCGCATACTAATATCTCTACAACCCTAGCGTTACCGAACCTTAAGTGTGTAGACCCTACGGGTTCGGGAGACACGCAGACATGACCGAGACGACTCTCCGGTCAATAACCAACAGCGGGATCTGGATACCCATGTTGGCTCCCACATGCTCCTCGATGATCTCATCGGATGAACCACGATGTCGAGGATTCAAGTAATCCCGTATACAATTCCCTTTGTCAATCGGTACTTTACTTGCCCGAGATTCAATCGTCGGTATCCCAATACCTCGTTCAATCTCGTTACCGGCAAGTCACTTTACTCGTTCTGTAATGCATGATCCCGTGACTAACTACTTAGTCACATTGAGCTTATTATGATGATGCAATACCGAGTGGGCCCAAAGATACCTCTCCGTCATACGGGATGACAAATCCCAGTCTCGATTCGAGCCAACCCAACAGACACTTTCGGAGATACCCGTAGTGCACCTTTATAGCCACCCAGTTACGTTGTGACGTTTGGTACACCCAAAGCATTCCTACGGTATCCAGGAGTTGCACGATCTCATGGTCTAAGGAAATGATACTTGACATTAGAAAAGCTTCAGCAAACGAACTACACGATCTAGTGCTATGCTTAGGATTGGGTCTTGTCCATCACATCATTCTCCTAATGATGTGATCCCGTTATCAATGACATCCAATGTCCATGGTCAGGAAACCGTAACCATCTATTGATCAACGAGCTAGTCAACTAGAGGCTTACTAGGGACATGTTATGGTCTATGTGTTCACACATGTATTACGATTTCCGGATAACACAATTATAGCATGAACAATAGACAATTATCATGAACAAGGAAATATAATAATAACCATTTTATTATTGCCTCTAGGGCATATTTCCAACAGTCTCCCACTTGCACTAGAGTCAATAATCTAGTTACATTGTGATGAATCATACACCCATAGAGTTCTGGTGTTGATCATGTTTTGCCCGTGGAAGAGGTTTAGTCAACGGATCTGCGACATTCAAATCCGTATGTACTTTACAAATATCTATGTCTCCATTTTGAACATTTTCACGAATGGAGTTGAAGCGACGCTTGATGTGCCTGGTCTTCTTGTGAAACCTGGGCTCCTTGGCAAGGGCAATAGCTCCAGTGTTGTCACAGAAGAGAGTCATCGGCCCCGATGCATTGGGAATAACTCCTAGGTCGGCAATCAACTCCTTCATCCAGATTGCTTCATGTGCTGCCTCCGAGGATGCCGTGTACTCCGCTTCACATGTAGATCCCACCACGACGCTTTGCTTGCAACTGCACCAGCTGACTGCCCCACCATTCAAAATATACACGTATCCGGTTTGTGAGTTAGAGTCATCCAGATCTGTGTCGAAGCTAGCATCGACGTAACCCTTTACGACGATCTCTTCGTCACCTCCATAAACGAGAAACATATCCTTAGTCCTTTTCAGGTACTTCAGGATGTTCTTGACCGCTGTCTAGTGTTCCATGCCAGGATTACTTTGGTACCTTCCTACCAAACTTACGGCAAGGTTTACATCAGGTCTGGTACACAGCATGGCATACATAATAGACCCTATGGCCGAGGCATAGGGGACGACACTCATCTTTTCTCTATCTTCTGCCGTGGTCGGGCATTGAGCCGTGCTCAATCTCACACCTTGCAATACAGGCAAGAACCCCTTCTTGGACTGATCCATATTGAACTTCTTCAATATCTTATCAAGGTATGTGCTTTGTGAAAGACCTATGAGGCGTCTCGATCTATCTCTATAGATCTTGATGCCTAATATATAAGCAGCTTCTCCAAGGTCCTTCATTGAAAAACACTTATTCAAGTAGGCCTTTATACTTTCCAAGAATTCTATATCATTTCCCATCAATAGTATGTCATCCACATATAATATGAGAAATGCTACAGAGCTCCCACTCACTTTCTTGTAAACACGGGCTTCTCCATAAGTCTGTGTAAACCCAAATGCTTTGATCATCTCATCAAAGCAAATGTTCCAACTCCGAGATGCCTCCACCAGCCCATAGATTGAGCGCTGGAGCTTGCATACTTTGTCAGCATTCTTAGGATCGACAAAACCTTTCGGCTGCATCATATACAATTCTTCCTTAAGGAAGCCGTTAAGGAATGTTTTTTTGACGTCCATTTGCCATATTTCATAATCGTAGAATGCGGCAATTGCTAACATGATTCGAACGGACTTCAGCTTCGCTACGGGTGAGAAGGTCTCATCGTAGTCAACTCCTTGAACTTGTCGATAACCCTTAGCGACAAGTTGAGCTTTGTAGATGGTAACATTTCCATCCGCGTCCGTCTTCTTCTTAAAGATCCATTTATTTTCTATCGCTCGCCGATCATCGGGCAAGTCTGTCAAAGTCCATACTTTGTTTTCATACATGGATCCTATCTCGGATTGCATGGCTTCAAGCCATTTGTTGGAATCTGGACCCGCCATTGCTTCTTCTTAGTTCGAAGGTTCACCGTTGTCCAACAACATGATTTCCAGGACAGGGTTGCCGTACCACTCTGGTGCGGAACGTATCCTTGTGGACCTACGAAGTTCAGTGGTAACTTGATCATGATCGTCATCATTAACTTCCTCTCTAGTCGGTGTAGGCACCACAGAAACATTTTCTTGTGATGCGCTACTGTCTGGTTCGAGAGGGGTCATCTCATCAAGTTCCACTTTCCTCCCACTTACTTCTTTCGAGAGAAATTCTTTCTCCAGAAAGGACCTGTTCTTGGCAACGAAGATCTTGCCTTCGGATCTGAGGTAGAAGGTATACCCAATGGTTTCCTTAGGGTATCCTATGAAGACGCATTTTTTCGACATGGGTTCGAGCTTCTCAGGTTGAAGTTTCTTGACATAAGCATCGCACCCCAAACTTTAAGAAATGACAGCTTAGGTTTCTTTCCAAACCATAATTCATACGGTGTCGTCTCAACGGATTTCGACGGAGCCCTATTTAAAGTGAATGCGGCAATCTCTAAAGCATAACCCCAGAATGATAGCGGTAGATCGGTAAGAGACATCATGGATCGCACCATATCCAATAGAGTGCGATTACGACGTTCGGACACACCATTACGCTGTGGTGTTCCAGGCGGCGTGAGTTGTGAAACAATTCCACATTTCCTTAAGTGTGTGCCAAATTCGTGACTCAAATATTCCCCTCCACGATCTGATCGTAAGAACTTTATTTTCCTGTCATGTTGATTCTCAACCTCACTCTGAAATTCCTTGAACTTTTCAAAGGTCTCAGACTTGTGTTTCATTAAGTAGACATACCCATATCTACTCAAGTCATCAGTGAGGGTGAGAACATAACGATAGCCACCGCGAGCCTCAACGCTCATTGGACCGCACACATCAGTATGTATGATTTCCAATAAGTTGGTTGCTCGCTCCATTGTTCCGGAGAATGGAGTCTTGGTCATTTTGCCCATGAGGCATGGTTCGCACATGTCAAATGATTCATAATCAAGAGACTCCAAAAGTCCATCTGCATGGAGTTTCTTCATGCGTTTGACACCAATGTGACCAAGGCGGCAGTGCCACAAGTATGTGGGACTATCATTATCATCCTTACATTTCTTGGCATTCACACTATGAATATGTGTAACATCACGTTCGAGATTTATTAAGAATAAACCATTGACCAGCGGGGCATGACCATAAAACATATCTCTCATATAAATAGAACAACCATTATTCTCGGATTTAAATGAGTAGCCATCTCGCATTAAACGAGATCCAGATACAATGTTCATGCTTAAAGTTGGCACTAAATAACAATTATTGAGGTTTAAAACTAATCCCGTAGGTAAATGTAGAGGTAGCGTGCTGACGGCGATCACATCGACCTTGGAACCATTCCCGACGCGCATCGTCACCTCGTCCTTCGCCAGTCTCCGCTTATTCCGCAGCTCCTGCTTTGAGTTACAAATATGAGCAACCGCACCAGTATCAAATACCCAGGAGCTACTACGAGCGCTGGTTAGGTACACATCTATAACATGTATATCACATATACCTTTGGTATTGCCGGCCTTCTTATCCGCTAAGTACTTGGGGCAGTTCCGCTTCCAGTGACCGTTTCCCTTGCAATAAAAGCACTCAGTCTCAGGCTTGGGTCCATTCTTTGTCTTCTTCCCGGCAGCTTGCTTACTGGGCGCGGCAACTCCCTTGCCGTCTTTCTTGAAGTTCTTCTTACCCTTGCCTTTCTTGAACTTAGTGGTTTTATTCACCATCAACACTTGATGTTCCTTTTTGATCTCCACCTCCACTGATTTCAGCATTGAATATACCTCAGGAATGGTCTTTTCCATCCCCTGCATATTGAAGTTCATCACAAAGCTCTTGTAGCTAGGTGGGAGCGACTGAAGGATTCTGTCAACGACCGCGTCATCCGGGAGATTAACTCCCAGCTGAGACAAGCGGTTGTGCAACCCAGACATTTTGAGTATGTGTTCGCTGACGGAACTATTCTCCTCCATCTTACAAATGTAGAACTTGTCGGAGACTTCATATCTCTCGACCCGAGCATGAGCTTGGAAAACCATTTTCAGCTCTTGGAACATCTCATATGCTCCGTGCTGCTCAAAACGCTTTTGGAGCCCCGGTTCTAAGCTGTAAAGCATGCCGCACTGAACTAGGGAGTAATCATCACTACGTGACTGCCAGGCGTTCAGAACGTCTTGAGTTGCTGGGAAAACAGGTGCATCACCTAGCGGTGCTTCAAGGACATATTCTTTCTTGGCAGCTATGAGGATAATCCTCAGGTTACGGACCGAGTCCGTGTAGTTGCTACCATCGTCTTTCAGCTTGGTTTTCTCTAGGAACGCGTTGAAGTTGAGGGCAACATTAGCATGGGCCATTTGATCTACAAGACATATTGTAAAGGTTTTTAGACTAAGTTCATGATAATAAAGTTCATCTAATCAAATTATTAACAAACTCCCACTCAGACAGACATCCCTCTAGTCATCTAAGTGATACATGATCCGAGTCAACTAGGCCGTGTCCGATCATCACGTGAGACGGACTAGTCATCATCGGTGAACATCTTCATGTTGATTGTATCTGCTATACGACTCATGTTCGACCTTTCGGTCTCTTGTGTTCTGAGGCCATGTCTGTACATGCTAGGCTCGTCAAGTCAACCTAAGTGTATTGCGTGTGTAAATCTGGCTTACACCCATTGTATGCGAACGTTAGAACCTATCACACCCGACCATCACGTCGTGCTTTGGAACAACGAACCTTCACAACGGTGCACAGTTAGGGGGAACACTTTCTTGAAATTTTAGCGAGGGATCATCTTATTTATGCTACCGTCGTTCTAAGCAAATAAGATGTAAAACATGATAAACATCACATGCAATCAAATAGTGACATGATATGGCCAATATCATTTTGCTCCTTTTGATCTCCATCTTCGGGGCGCCATGTTCATCATCGTCACCGGCATGACACCATGATCTCCATCATCGTGTCTTCATGAAGTTGTCTCGCCAAGTATTACTTCTACTACTATGGCTAACGGTTAGCAATAAAGTAAAGTAATTACATGACGTTTCAGTTGACACGCAGGTCATAAATAAATTAAGACAACTCCTAGGCTCCTGCCGGTTGTCATACTCATCGACATGCAAGTCGTGATTCCTATTACAAGAACATGATCAATCTCATACATCACATATATCATTCATCACATCCTTCTGGCCATATCACATCACATGACACTTGCTGCAAAAACAAGTTAGACGTCCTCTAATTGTTGTTGCAAATTTTTACGTGGCTGCTATAGGTTTCTAGCAAGAACGATTCTTACCTACGCCAAAACCACAACGTGATATGCCAATTTATATTTACCCTTCATAAGGACCCTTTTCATCGAATCCGATCCGACTAAAGTGGGAGAGACAGACACCCGCTAGCCACCTTATGCAACTAGTGCATGTCAGTCGGTGGAACCTGTCTCACGTAAGCGTACGTGTAAGGTCGGTCCGGGCCGCTTCATCCCACGATGCCGCCGAATCAAGATAAGACTAGTAACGGCAAGTAAATTGACAAAATTACCGCCCACAACAACTTGTGTTCTACTCGTGCATAGAAACTACGCATAAACCTGGCTCATGATGCCACTGTTGGGGATCGTAGCAGAAATTAAAATTTTCTACGCATCACCAAGATCAATCTATGGAGTTTACTAGCAACGAGAGGGGATGAGTGCATCTACATACCCTTGTAGATCGCGAGCGGAAGCGTTCAAGAGAACGGGGTTGATGGAGTCGTACTCGTCATGATCCAAATCACCGATGATCCAAGCGCCGAACGGACGGCACCTCCGCGTTCAACACACGTACGGTTGGGAGAGACATCTCCTCCTTCTTGATCCAGCAAGGGGACGGAGAGGTTGATGGAGATCCAGCAGCACGACGGCGTGGTGGTGGAAGCAGCAGGGATCTCGGCAGGGCTTCGCCAAGCTCAGCGAGAGGGAGAGGTGTTACGGGGGGAAGAGGGAGGCGCCAGGGGCTTGGGTGCGCAGCCCTCCCTCCCCCCCTCTATATATAGGGGACCTGGGGGGCGCCGGCCCCTAGAGATCCAATCTCAAGGGGGGGGCGGCCAAGGGGAGAACTTGCCCCCAAGTCAGGTGGGGCGCCCCCCACCCCCAGGGTTTCCAACCCGAGGCGCAGGGGGAGGCCCATGGGGGGTGCACCAGCCCACCAGGGGCTGGTTCCCTTCCCACTTCAGCCCATGGGGCCCTCCGGGATAGGTGGCCCCACCCGGTGGACCCCCGGGACCCTTCCGGTGGTCCCGGTACAATACTAGTGACCCCCGAAACTTTCCCGGTGGCCGAAACTGGACTTCCTATATACCAATCTTTACCTCCGGACCATTCCGGAACTCCTCGTGATGTCCGGGATCTCATCTGGGACTCCGAACAACTTTCGGGTTACCACATACTAATATCTCTACAACCCTAGCATTACCGAACCTTAAGTGTGTAGACCCTACGGGTTTGGGAGACACGCAGACATGACCGAGACGACTCTCCGGTCAATAACCAACAGCGGGATCTGGATACCCATGTTGGCTCCCACATGCTCCTCAATGATCTCATCGGATGAACCATGATGTCGAGGATTCAAGTAATCCCGTATACAATTCCCTTTGTCAATTGGTACTTTACTTGCCCGAGATTCGATCGTCGGTATCCCAATACCTCGTTCAATCTCGTTACCGGCAAGTCACTTTACTCGTTCCGTAATGCATGATCCCGTGACTAACTACTTAGTCACATTGAGCTCATTATGATGATGCAATACCGAGTGGGCCCAAAGATACCTCTCCGTCATACGGGGTGACAAATCCCAGTCTCGATTCGAGCCAACCCAACAGACACTTTCGGAGATACCCGTAGTGCACCTTTATAGCCACCCAGTTACGTTGTGACGTTTGGTACACCCAAAGCATTCCTACGGTATCCGGGAGTTGCACGATCTCATGGTCTAAGGAAATGATACTTGACATTAGAAAAGCTTCAGCAAACGAACTACACAATCTAGTGCTATGCTTAGGATTGGGTCTTGTCCATCACATCATTCTCCTAATGATGTGATCCCGTTATCAATGACATCCAATGTCCATGGTCAGGAAACCGTAACCATCTATTGATCAACGAGCTAGTCAACTAGAGGCTTACTAGGGACATGTTATGGTCTATGTGTTCACACATGTATTACGATTTCCGGATAACACAATTATAGCATGAACAATAGATAATTATCATGAACAAGGAAATATAATAATAACCATTTTATTATTGCCTCTAGGGCATATTTCCAACACCTATGGCGCGCCCTGTGGGGAGACCTACTCCCACCGGGAGTAGGATTCCGCACCTTCCCTAGTTGGACTAGGAGTGGAAGGAAGGGGGAGAGAGGGGGAAGGAAAGGGGGGGCCGGCCCCCACAAAATTCGGATTGGGCTTGAGGGGGGCGCGTCCCCTCCTAGGTCTCCCTCTCTTCTCTCCCACTATGGCCCAATAAGGCCCATATACCTCCCGGGGGGTTCCGGCAACCTCCCGGTGCACCGGTCTATGCCCGAACTCACCCGAAACCATTCCGATGTCCACACATGTCCGTGATCATATCCGGGACTCCGAACTGCCATCGGTACATAAAAACACATAAACTCATAACACCGATCATCACCGAACGTTAAGCGTGCGGACCCTACGGGTTCGAGAACTATGTAGACATGACCGAGACACGTCTCCGGTCAATAACCAATAGCGGAACCTGGATGCTCATATTGGTCCCTACATATTCTACGAAGATCTTTATCGAGCAAACCGCATAACAACATGCGTTGTTCCCTTTGTCATCGGTATGTTACATGCCTGAGATTCGATCGTCGGTATCTCAATACCTAGTTCAATCTCATTACCGGCAAGTCTCTTTACTCGTTCCGTAATGCATCATCCCACAACTAACTCATTAATCACATTGCTTGCAAGGCTTATAGTGATGTGCATTACCGAGAGGGCCCAGGGATACCTCTCCGACAATCGGAGTGACAAATCCTAATCTCGATCTACGTCAAATCAACAAGTACCATCGGAGACACCTGTAGAGCACCTTTATAATCACCCAGTTACGTTGTGACGTTTGGTAGCACACAAAGTGTTCCTCCGGTATTCGGGAGTTGCATAATCTCATAGGCATAGGAACATGTATAGGTCATGAAGAAAGAAATAGCAATATACTGAACAATCAAGTGCTAAGCTAACGGAATGGGTCAAGCCAATCACGTCATTCTCTAATGCAAGGTAGTCAGAGTTGGGATTCGGAGTCGGACCGGTTTTCCTTAGATAGAATCGAGTCGTAAGATCGAGTCGTGGAATCGAGGATTCTACTAGCACTAGTAGGAAAAGGGGCTTTTACCCCGGTTCATAAGGGCCTTTAGTCCCGGTTCTGGAACCGGGACTAAAGGGTCGTTACTAATGCCCTAGCCCTTTAGTCCCGGTTCTTACACGAACCGGGACTAAAGGCCGTCCACGTGGCCGATGCGGGGAGCCCAGGCAGGAGGGCCTTTGGTCCCGGTTGGTGCCACCAACCGGGACCAATAGGCATCCACGCGTCAGCACCTGGCAGGAGCTGAGGTTTTTGTTTTTTTAAAGGGGGTGGTTTAGGGGTTTTGGGGGGTTAATTTAGGTGTTTCATATATTGTGTTAGCTAGCTAATTAATAGAGAGAAGTGTCCTCTCTTATCTCCGTGCTTTGTCGACACTACGTACTATATACGTATGGAGAGGAGTAGACACGCTAGCTAGTAATCAAATGAAGGAAACAGAAGATCGTCATGAACATATATATATGCATACAGAGAGAAGTGATATCGACCACCTCTCCTTCTCCGAGATATTGGTCGAACAACAAGTTCTCGTATATCTATCCGACACTACCGGCTACATATATACAATAATTATCTCTTACAATACAATCTCCTAATTATATTGTAGGAACACAGGGTCCACATAGTATTCTCCGTTTTCAGCGATCACGTGGTCAAGGAAGAATGCCGCCAATTCCTCTTGAATTCCTCGCATACGATCTGGTGCTAGGAGTTGATCCCGCTTCCGAAAAATCTAATTTGAAGAAGGGGGTCAATACATATATATATGAATAAATGAAACTCAACACAAATGATGGTAATAAAATAAAATTGTGAATATTATTGCTTACGCACTTCATATTGTTCTTCAGTGTAGCCCCGCTCACAGGTATGGTAGCGGATGGACTCGCAAATGTAGTATCCACAGTAATTATTCCCGGGTTGCTGCCACAACCACTTTACAAGAAATAGAGGTCAATCAAACTGATAAGCAAGCATGCTAAATGGTATTGATCAAACTAGCGCTTGAATCACTAGGAGATGCGCGGAACATGCTACTATAGTACTTACTTTCGGGTGTCTAAATTGCAGCTGGCTCGGCAGTCCCGGGGCTTTTGAGGTGAATTTTCTCCAAACCCTGCCAGACAAAGAAAACAATTACTTGATATCAGGAAATGAACAAAGTTGCTGATATGGTGGATAATGATCGATTTAACTTACTTCTGGAGCATTTGAGTCATGTTCGCATAGTCCTGGGGATCTTTTCGTCTCGAGTCTAAGACGGTTACTACTCCCGGCTCAAGCTTAATCTCTAGGAGAATATAGTGGAAGCTGCGCATGCATGCATAAGTCATCAATTACATTACCATAACCTGGACTAATAAGGGAAACCGAATATGCAGAAGACAATAACACTCACTTGAAGTTGTAAGGAAAGAGTATTATATCTTTGTTTTGATTTATTACCAACGATTGTAGCAAGTTGGCCTCGGTATCTTTGGCATGAAATTTAACCTGATAATCATCTATGAGATTTGTGTTAATGAACCCAATATCACCGATTTGTCTTTTCTTCAATTCGGCGATCTTCAATCTGCATAATATAGTGAGGATAAGTATAAATACATGCAATGAAAGAGCTGACCTATATAGAGAGACTTAATGACAGAAGTAGTACTACTTACAGACAGTAGCAAGTGATCGTTGTTTTATCGAGGGACTTTAGATTGTAAAACTGGAAGAAATCCTCAAATGGAACATTCAGCAGTTCAATTCCAACGAGGTCATGCTCCGGTTTAACTCTCAGCGTGAAAGTACTCATCCCATCAGACTCTCTGCAGGTTTTCATGTACCAATCATGTAGTCTTCGCATCATCATGCTTAGAGATTTGACATCTTTGACGAGAGGCTTCCCGTAATGGTATTTGTGTTCGTCCACCTCCATGATTTCATAATGTACATCGTCGGGCAGGTAATCTCCAAGATCGGTATAACCGGGCACCATACCCGGATCATTAGCGACGATGTCTTTTGACACCTTGAGCGGGGGGCACGATTGGTTCTCTTGTTCGCCGAGCTGGGCAATTTTTTTCCCAGCTCGTCGTTCTTTCATCCTTTTATCACTGACAGTACTTCCCGACCGCTCCGCTTCGGCATATGCCTTTGCAAGAACGCGCTCATAGTTGCATTTTGGCAGAGACTTTGGTGGTTTTGTCAGGGCAGCCAGAGTGCGCTTTGCTTTCACCGGATCTACCTTCTCCTCCGGAGGTGGATGTTTCTTTGCTTTGTCCCCTTCAAAGAAGTTCTTCACTTCGGCTCGCACGATCTTCGCGTTCTCCTCCTCGGTCCTCTCATATGGTAACTTCTCTGGAGTCTTCAGAGAAGGACCGAATCTGTATTGCCTCCCGCCTCTGGCAGCTGTACTGCTAGACGCCGGCAGAGCAGACAGAGTGGCTGCAGTTGTCTTCTTTCCTTGCTTACGAGGCGGAGGAGAAGGACTACGACGCGCCGGAGCAGCCGCAGCGGCGGCGGGTCTCTTCCGCCCTTGCTGATGAGGCGGAGAAGGAGGAGGCTGGCTGCTCTGGCGCGCCGGCGCTGGCGGAGAAGGAGGCGGAGTGTCGCCACGCGCCGGAGAAGGAGGCTGAGTGCCCTGATCACTCGCCGGAGGAGGAGGCGGAGTGCCGCCACGCGCCGGAGAAGGAGGCTGAGTGCCCTGATCACTCGCCTGAGGAGGAGGCGGAGTGCCCTTACTCACCGGAGCCGTCCAGTTCGGAAGCTTGATGAGCTCCTTCCGCCATAGGCATGGAGTCTTTAGAGCTAAACCCAGCCGCGTCTCCCCTTCACCGGTAGGGTGGTCAAGCTGGAGGTCCTCAAATCCCTCCATTATTTCATCCACCATCACCCTAGCATATCCTTCTGGAATCTGCCGGCAGTGGTAGGTTGCGTCGGGTTCAGTAGGTAAAACAGAGCCAACAGCCGCCTTGACTTTCAAGTTCTGCCATTCCGCCATAAGGTGGCAATGTTGAGACTCCGTGATAGCATCCACGGGGTAGCTAGGAGTGGCCGCATGCTCCAGCTGAGGCAGCTCGGTGGAAGCCACGCTGCTTCTACGCTGAGATGGCGGTGTAGCTTCGGGGGCAGTTTCGGCATCTCTATTGCCGTCTCGTTCCTCTAGCACTTGAACCCTTTCGTGCAGACGCTGAATTTGGATCTGCTCCACTTTTTTCCTCCTCTCCTGGGTTTTGTAACCGCCCGCGTCCGGAAAACCAGCCTTCCATGGAACGGAGCCTGGCGTGCCTCGTGTCCGTCCAGGGTGCTCAGGATTCCCGAGGGCCATTGTGAGCTCGTCGTTCTCTCTGTCTGGAACGAACGTCCCTTGCTGCACTGCATCGATATAGTGCTGAATCTTCTTGACGGGTATTGCAAGTTGCTCGTCCATCCAACGACACCTCCCTGATACAGGGTCCAAGGTTCTGCCAGCCCCGAAGAACCAAGTCCGGCAACGGTCTGGCCAGTTCATTGTCTGTGGTTCGATCCCTTTATCAAGCAGATCCCTCTCAGACTTGGCCCACTTAGGCCGGGCTTTGAGGTAGCCACCTGACCCAGTGCGATGGTGAAGCTTCTTCTTCGCAGCATTCATCTTGTTTGTCGCTGACATCTTCTTACTCTTTTCCGATGTCTTGTGGGCCACAAATGCGGGCCAGTGATCTCTGATCTTCTCATACCGGCCGATGAATTCAGGTGTCTCTTCTTTGTCGACAAACGTTTTCAGCTCATTCTTCCACCTCCTGAATAGGTCTGCCATCTTCTTAAGAGCATGAGACTTGATTAATTGCTCTATAACTGGCTTCTCCGGATCCTCCTCTGGCGGTAGGGTGAAATTTCCCTTCAGCTCAGTCCAAAGATCATCTTTCTGCATATCATTGACATAAGACACCTCAGGGTCTTCCTTCTTAGGCTTATACCATTGGTGGATGCTGATCGGGATCTTATCCCTAACTAGAACCCCGCACTGAGCAGCAAAAGCATCCTTTGTCCGGAGGGGTTCAATCGGTTGGCCGTCGCGCGCGATTGCTGTGATCTCAAACCTTTCATCCGAGCGCAACTTTCTCTTCGGGCCTCGTCTCTTTACCGCAGTTGTGCTCGATCCGGAGGGCTAGAAAAAAGAAGAAAGACGAGTGTTAATTAATATGTGTACATACCAAAACAATGAATGCATCAATTAGCTAGTCAGCACAGGCTTAACTAATATATTTACCTGGCCGGACTCTGTTCGGTCACCGGAGCCGTCACCACGGGCTCCTTCTTGCACCAGCATTGGGTCACCGGAGCCATCATAATCATGTCTTTCCTCCTCCACTCTTCGATCACCGCAGCCAGCTTCTTCACCCTGTTCTTCCAGACCATCATTGTCGTTAAGATATGACAAGATATCACCTCCGGCTAAGATTATGTCCCCCAACACCTCTTCTGCTTGCTCATCTCGTCCGTGCTCCATTGTTTCTGCAAATATTACAACATGGCAATTATTACACAAACATGACAGCAGGTGGATATATTAGTGCAAACGTAGACCTAGCTTATTCCGGGTTTGGGGTGGCCTAGGCAATGCTTCAAGGGTAGGGGCGCGGCGGGAGGGGGTAGGAGACCGACATCGTTTTTTTCTAGGGTTTGGGTGTCCTCGAGATTTTTGGTCGAGCGAGAGGGCCGGGGGGTGCTCCCGTGGTATAAGTTATCACGGTCGAGAGGGGGTATACATATCGACCGTCCATCATGTCGAAGTTATCTGGGAGGGAGTTATATATATCGACAACGACGACATACATACACGGGAAAATAATGTTATCGGGGAGGGGGTATATATCGACCCCCCCCCCCACGTGTTGAAGTTATCGGGAGGGGGTTTTATATCGACAACGACGACATACATACACGGGAAAATAATGTTATCGAGGAGGGGGTATATCGACCCCCCCTCGTGTTGAAGTTATATCCCCCCTCGTGTTGAAGTTATCGGGAGGGGGTAATATCGACAACGACAACATACATACACGGGAAAATAATGTTATCGGGGAGGGGGTATATCGACCCCCCCCCCCACGTGTTGAAGTTATCAGGAGGGGGTATATATCGACGACGACAGACCCGATAAAACATAAGAAAACGAAGAAGAAATAAAAAGAGGAGAGAGGAA